>NW_027464109.1:109434-215255 GCF_050947455.1 Rhinoderma darwinii
TACAGTCCTATGTAACACCACAGATAACACAGTGACAACTCTCTGAGTACAGATAATGTAGATGTTACCTGCAGTCCTATGTAACACCACAGATAACACAGTGATAACTCTGAGTACAGATAATGTAGTAGATGTTACCTGCAGTCCTATGTAACACCACAGATAACACAGTGATAACTCTGAGTACAGATAATGTAGTAGATGTTACCTGCAGTCCCATGTAACACCACAGATAACACAGTGATAACTCTCTGAGTACAGATAATGTAGTAGATGTTACCTGCAGTCCTATGTAACACCACAGATAACACAGTGATAACTCTCTGAGTACAGATAATGTAGTAGATGTTACCTGCAGTCCTATGTAACACCACAGATAACACAGAGATAACTCTCTGATTACAGATAATGTAGTATATATTACCTGCAGTCCTATGTAACACCACAGATAACACAGTGATAACTCTCTGAGTACAGATAATGTAGTGGATGTTACCTGCAGTCCTATGTAACACCACACATAACACACAGTGATAACTCTCTGAGTACAGATAATGTAGATGTTACCTGCAGTCCTATGTAACACCACAGATAACACAGTGATAACTCTCTGAGTACAGATAATGTAGTAGATGTTACTTGCAGTCCTATGTAACACCACAGATAACACAGTGACAACTCTCTGAGTACAGATAATGTAGTAGATGTTACCTGCAGTCCTATGTAACACCACAGATAACACAGTGATAGCTCTCTGAGTACAGATAATGTAGTAGATGTTACCTGCAGTCCTATGTAACAGCGCAGGTAACACAGTGATAACTCTCTGAGTACAGATAATGTAGGAGATGTTACCTGCAGTCCTATGTAACACCACAGATAACAGTGACAACTCTCTGAGTACAGATAATGTAGATGTTACCTGCAGTCCTATGTAACACCACAGATAACACAGTGATAACTCTCTGAGTACAGATAATGTAGTAGATGTTACTTGCAGTCCTATGTAACACCACAGATAACACAGTGACAACTCTCTGAGTACAGATAATGTAGTAGTGTTACCTGCAGTCCTATGTAACACCACAGATAACACAGTGATAACTCTCTGAGTACAGATAATGTAGATGTTACCTGCAGTCCTATGTAACACCACAGATAACACAGTGACAACTCTCTAACACTCTGAGTACAGATAATGTAGATGTTACCTGCAGTCCTATGTAACACCACAGATAACAGTGATAACTGTCTGAGAACAGATAATGTAGTAGATGTTACCTGCAGTCCTATGTAACACCACAGATAACACAGTGATAAATCTCTGAGTACAGATAATGTAGTAGATGTTACCTGCAGTCCTATGTAACACCACAGATAACACAGTGATAACCCTCTGAGTACAGATAATGTAGTAGATGTTAACTGCAGTCCTATGTAACACCACAGATAACACACAGTGATAACTCTCTAACACTCTGAGTACAGATAATGTAGATGTTACCTGCAGTCCTATGTAACACCACAGATAACAGTGATAACTGTCTGAGAACAGATAATGTAGTAGATGTTACCTGCAGTCCTATGTAACACCACAGATAACACAGTGATAACTCTCTGAGTACAGATAATGTAGTAGATGTTAGCTGCAGTCCTATGTAACACCACAGATAACACAGTGATACGTCTCTGAGTACAGATAATGTAGTAGATGTTACCTGCAGTCCTATGTAACACCACAGATAACACAGTGATAACTCTCTGAGTACAGATAATGTAGTAGATGTTACCTGCAGTCCTATGTAACACCACAGATAACACAGTGATAACTCTCTGAGTACAGATAATGTCTGAGATGTTACCTGCAGTCCTATGTAACACCACAGATAACACACAGTGATAACTCTCTGAGTACAGATAATGTAGTAGATGTTATTTGCAGTCCTATGTAACACCACAGATAACACAGTGATACGTCTCTGAGTACAGATAATGTAGTAGATGTTACCTGCAGTCCTATGTAACACCACAGATAACACAGTGATAACTCTCTGAGTACAGATAATGTAGTAGATGTTACCTGCAGTCCTATGTAACACCACAGATAACACAGTGATAACTCTCTGAGTACAGATAATGTAGTAGATGTTACCTGCAGTCCTATGTAACACCACAGATAACACAGTGATAACTCTCTGAGTACAGATAATGTAGTAGATGTTACCTGCAGTCCTATGTAACACCACAGATAACACAGTGATAACTCTCTGATTACAGATAATGTAGTAGATGTTACCTGCAGTCCTATGTAACACCACAGATAACACAGTGATAGCTCTCTGAGTACAGATAATGTAGTAGATGTTAGCTGCAGTCCTATGTAACACCACAGATAACACAGAGATAACTGTCTGAGCACAGATAATGTAGTAGTGTTACCTGCAGTCCTATGTAACACCACAGATAACACAGTGATAACTCTCTGAGTACAGATAATGTAGTAGTGTTACCTGCAGTCCTATGTAACACCACAGATAACACAGTGATAACTCTCTGAGTACAGATAATGTAGTAGTGTTACCTGCAGTCCTATGTAACACCACAGATAACACAGTGATAACTCTCTGAGTACAGATAATGTAGTAGTGTTACCTGCAGTCCCATGTAACACCACAGATAACACAGTGATAACTCTCTGAGTACAGATAATGTAGTAGTGTTACCTGCAGTCCTATGTAACACCACAGATAACACAGTGATAACTCTCTGAGTACAGATAATGTAGTAGATGTTACCTGCAGTTCTATGTAACACCACAGATAACACAGTGATAACTCTGAGTACAGATAATGTAGTAGTGTCACCTGCAGTCCTATGTAACACCACAGATAACATAGTAATAACTCTCTAACACTCTGAGTACAGATAATGTAGTAGCGTTACCTGCAGTCCTATGTAACACCACAGATAACACAGTGACAACTCTCTGAGTACAGATAATGTAGATGTTACCTGCAGTCCTATGTAACACCACAGATAACACAGTGATAACTCTCTGAGTACAGATAATGTAGATGTTACCTGCAGTCCTATGTAACACCACAGATAACACAGTGATAACTCTCTAACACTCTGAGTACAGATAATGTAGTAGCGTTACCTGCAGTCCTATGTAACACCACAGATAACACAGTGACAACTCTCTGAGTACAGATAATGTAGATGTTACCTGCAGTCCTATGTAACACCACAGATAACACAGTGATAACTCTCTGAGTACAGATAATGTAGATGTTACCTGCAGTCCTATGTAACACCACAGATAACACAGTGATAACTCTGAGTACAGATAATGTAGTAGATGTTACCTGCAGTCCTATGTAACACCACAGATAACACAGTGATAACTCTGAGTACAGATAATGTAGTAGATGTTACCTGCAGTCCTATGTAACACCACAGATAACACAGTGATAACTCTCTGAGTACAGATAATGTAGTAGATGTTACCTGCAGTCCTATGTAACACCACAGATAACACAGTGATAACTCTGAGTACAGATAATGTAGTAGATGTTACCTGCAGTCCTATGTAACACCACAGATAACACAGTGATAACTCTCTGAGTACAGATAATGTAGTAGATGTTACCTGCAGTCCTATGTAACACCACAGATAACACAGTGATAACTCTGAGTACAGATAATGTAGTAGATGTTACCTGCAGTCCTATGTAACACCACAGATAACACAGTGATAACTCTCTGAGTACAGATAATGTAGTAGATGTTACCTGCAGTCCTATGTAACACCACAGATAACACACAGTGATAGCTCTCTGATTACAGATAATGTAGTAGTGTTACCTGCAGTCCTATGTAACACCACAGATAACACAGTGATAACACTGAGTACAGATAATGTAGTAGTGTTACCTGCAGTCCTATGTAACACCACAGATAACACAGTGATAACTCTCTGAGTACAGATAATGTAGTAGTGTTACCTGCAGTCCTATGTAACACCACAGATAACACAGTGATAACTCTCTGAGTACAGATAATGTAGTAAATTCTACCTGCAGTCCTATGTAACACCACAGATAACATAGTAATAACTCTCTAACACTCTGAGTACAGATAATGTAGATGTTACCTGCAGTCCTATGTAACACCACAGATAACACAGTGATAACTCTCTAACACTCTGAGTACAGATAATGTAGTAGCGTTACCTGCAGTCCTATGTAACACCACAGATAACACAGTGACAACTCTCTGAGTACAGATAATGTAGATGTTACCTGCAGTCCTATGTAACACCACAGATAACACAGTGATAACTCTCTGAGTACAGATAATGTAGATGTTACCTGCAGTCCTATGTAACACCACAGATAACACAGTGATAACTCTGAGTACAGATAATGTAGTAGATGTTACCTGCAGTCCTATGTAACACCACAGATAACACAGTGATAACTCTGAGTACAGATAATGTAGTAGATGTTACCTGCAGTCCTATGTAACACCACAGATAACACAGTGATAACTCTCTGAGTACAGATAATGTAGTAGATGTTACCTGCAGTCCTATGTAACACCACAGATAACACAGTGATAACTCTGAGTACAGATAATGTAGTAGATGTTACCTGCAGTCCTATGTAACACCACAGATAACACAGTGATAACTCTGAGTACAGATAATGTAGTAGATGTTACCTGCAGTCCTATGTAACACCACAGATAACACAGTGATAACTCTGAGTACAGATAATGTAGTAGATGTTACCTGCAGTCCTATGTAACACCACAGATAACACAGTGATAACTCTCTGAGTACAGATAATGTAGTAGATGTTACCTGCAGTCCTATGTAACACCACAGATAACACAGTGATAACTCTGAGTACAGATAATGTAGTAGATGTTACCTGCAGTCCTATGTAACACCACAGATAACACAGTGATAACTCTCTGAGTACAGATAATGTAGTAGATGTTACCTGCAGTCCTATGTAACACCACAGATAACACACAGTGATAGCTCTCTGATTACAGATAATGTAGTAGTGTTACCTGCAGTCCTATGTAACACCACAGATAACACAGTGATAACACTGAGTACAGATAATGTAGTAGTGTTACCTGCAGTCCTATGTAACACCACAGATAACACAGTGATAACTCTCTGAGTACAGATAATGTAGTAGTGTTACCTGCAGTCCTATGTAACACCACAGATAACACAGTGATAACTCTCTGAGTACAGATAATGTAGTAAATTCTACCTGCAGTCCTATGTAACACCACAGATAACATAGTAATAACTCTCTAACACTCTGAGTACAGATAATGTAGATGTTACCTGCAGTCCTATGTAACACCACAGATAACACAGTGATAACTCTCTAACTCTCTGAGTACAGATAATGTGGTAGATATTACCTGCAGTCCTATGTAACACCACAGATAACACAGTGATAACTCTCTGAGTACAGATAATGTAGTAGATGTTACCTGCAGTCCTATGTAACACCACAGATAACACAGTGACAACTCTCTGAGTACAGATAATGTAGATGTTACCTACAGTCCTATGTAACACCACAGATAACACAGTGACAACTCTCTGAGTACAGATAATGTAGATGTTACCTGCAGTCCTATGTAACACCACAGATAACACAGTGATAACTCTGAGTACAGATAATGTAGTAGATGTTACCTGCAGTCCTATGTAACACCACAGATAACACAGTGATAACTCTGAGTACAGATAATGTAGTAGATGTTACCTGCAGTCCCATGTAACACCACAGATAACACAGTGATAACTCTCTGAGTACAGATAATGTAGTAGATGTTACCTGCAGTCCTATGTAACACCACAGATAACACAGTGATAACTCTCTGAGTACAGATAATGTAGTAGATGTTACCTGCAGTCCTATGTAACACCACAGATAACACAGTGATAACTCTCTGAGTACAGATAATGTAGTAGATGTTACCTGCAGTCCTATGTAACACCACAGATAACACAGAGATAACTCTCTGATTACAGATAATGTAGTATATATTACCTGCAGTCCTATGTAACACCACAGATAACACAGTGATAACTCTCTGAGTACAGATAATGTAGTGGATGTTACCTGCAGTCCTATGTAACACCACACATAACACACAGTGATAACTCTCTGAGTACAGATAATGTAGATGTTACCTGCAGTCCTATGTAACACCACAGATAACACAGTGATAACTCTCTGAGTACAGATAATGTAGTAGATGTTACTTGCAGTCCTATGTAACACCACAGATAACACAGTGACAACTCTCTGAGTACAGATAATGTAGTAGATGTTACCTGCAGTCCTATGTAACACCACAGATAACACAGTGATAGCTCTCTGAGTACAGATAATGTAGTAGATGTTACCTGCAGTCCTATGTAACAGCGCAGGTAACACAGTGATAACTCTCTGAGTACAGATAATGTAGGAGATGTTACCTGCAGTCCTATGTAACACCACAGATAACAGTGACAACTCTCTGAGTACAGATAATGTAGATGTTACCTGCAGTCCTATGTAACACCACAGATAACACAGTGATAACTCTCTGAGTACAGATAATGTAGTAGATGTTACTTGCAGTCCTATGTAACACCACAGATAACACAGTGACAACTCTCTGAGTACAGATAATGTAGTAGTGTTACCTGCAGTCCTATGTAACACCACAGATAACACAGTGATAGCTCTCTGAGTACAGATAATGTAGTAGATGTTACCTGCAGTCCTATGTAACACCGCAGGTAACACAGTGATAACTCTCTGAGTACAGATAATGTAGTAGTGTTACCTGCAGTCCTATGTAACACCACAGATAACACAGTGACAACTCTCTGAGTACAGATAATGTAGTAGTGTTACCTGCAGTCCTATGTAACACCACAGATAACACAGTGATAACTCTCTGAGTACAGATAATGTAGTAGATATCACCTGCAGTCCTATGTAACACCACAGATAACACACAGTGATATCTCTCTGAGTACAGATAATGTAGTAGATATCACCTGTAGTCCTATGTAACACCACAGATATTACACAGTGATATCTCTCTGAGTACAGATAATGTAGTGTTACCTGCAGTCCTATGTAACACCACAGATAACACAGTGATAACTCTCTGAGTACAGATAATGTAGTAGATATCACCTGCAGTCCTATGTAACACCACAGATAACACACAGTGATATCTCTCTGAGTACAGATAATGTAGTAGATATCACCTGTAGTCCTATGTAACACCACAGATATCACACAGTGATATCTCTCTGAGTACAGATAATGTAGTAGTGTTACCTGCAGTCCTATGTAACACCACAGATAACACAGTGATAACTCTCTGAGTACAGATAATGTAGTAGATGTTACCTGCAGTCCTATGTAACAACACAGATAACACAGTGATAACTCTCTGATTACAGATAATGTAGTAGATGTTTCCTGCAGTCCTATGTAACACCGCAGGTAACACAGTGATAACTCTCTGATTACAGATAATGTAGTAGTGTTACCTGCAGTCCTATGTAACACCACAGATAACACAGTGACAACTCTCTGAGTACAGATAATGTAGTAGTGTTACCTGCAGTCCTATGTAACACCACAGATAACACAGTGATAACTCTCTGAGTACAGATAATGTAGTAGTGTTACCTGCAGTCCTATGTAACACCACAGATAACACAGTGATAACTCTCTGAGTACAGATAATGTAGTAGATGTTACTTGCAGTCCTATGTAACACCACAGATAACACAGTGACAACTCTCTGAGTACAGATAATGTAGTAGATATCACCTGCAGTCCTATGTAACACCACAGATAACACACAGTGATATCTCTCTGAGTGCAGATAATGTAGTAGTGTTACCTGCAGTCCTATGTAACACCACAGATAACACAGTGATAACTCTCGGTGTACAGATAATGTGGTAGATGTTACCTGCAGTCCTATGTAACACCACAGATAACAGTGATGACTCTCTGAGTACAGATAATGTAGTAGTGTTACCTGCAGTCCTATGTAACACCACAGATAACACAGTGATAACTCCCTGATTACAGATAATGTAGTAGTGTTACCTGCAGTCCTATGTAACATCACAGATAACACAGTGATAACTCTCTGATTACAGATAATGTAGTAGATGTTACCTGCAGTCCTATGTAACACCACAGATAACACAGTGACAACTCTCTGAGTACAGATAATGTAGTAGATGTGACCTGCAGTCCTATGAAACACTACAGATAACACAATGATAACTCTCTGAGTACAGATAATGTAGTAGATGTGACCTGCAGTCCTATGTAACACCACAGATAACACAGAGATAACTCTCTGAGAACAGATAATGTAGTAGATGTTACCTGCAGTCCTATGTAACACCACAGATAACACAGTGATAACTCTCTGAGTACAGATAATGTAGTAGATGTTACCTGCAGTCCTATGTAACACCACAGATAACACAGTGATAACTCTCTGAGTACAGATAATGTAGTAGTGTTACCTGCAGTCCTATGTAACACCACAGATAACACAGTGATAACTCTCTGAGTGCAGATAATATAGTAGTGTTACCTGCAGTCCTATGTAACACCACAGATAACACAGTGATAACTCTCTGAGTACAGATAATGTAGTAGTGTTACCTGCAGTCCTATGTAACACCACAGATAACACAGTGATAACTCTCTGAGTACATATAATGTAGTAGTGTTACCTGCAGTCCTATGTAACACCACAGATAATACAGTGATAACTCTCTGAGTACGGATAATGTAGTAGATGTTACCTGCAGTCCTATGTAACACCACAGATAACACAGTGATAACTCCCTGATTACAGATAATGTAGTAGTGTTACCTGCAGTCCTATGTAACACCACAGATAACACAGTGACAACTCTCTGAGTACAGATAATGTAGTAGATGTGACCTGCAGTCCTATGAAACACTACAGATAACACAGTGATAACTCTAGGAGTACAGATTATGTAGTAGATGTGACCTGCAGTCCTATGTAACACCACAGATAACACAGTGATAACTCTCTGAGTACAGATAATGTAGTAGTGTTACCTGCAGTCCTATGTAACACCACAGATAACACAGTGATAACTCTCTGAGTACAGATAATGTAGTAGTGTTACCTGCAGTCCTATGTAACACCACAGATAACACAGTGATAACTCTGAGTACAGATAATGTAGTAGTGTTACCTGCAGTCCTATGTAACACCACAGATAACACAGTGATAACTCTCTGAGTACAGATAATGTAGTAGTGTTACCTGCAGTCCTATGTAACACCACAGATAACACAGTGATAACTCTCTGAGTACAGATAATGTAGTAGATATCACCTGCAGTCCTATGTAACACCACAGATAACACAGTGATAGCTCTCTGAGTACAGATAATGTAGTAGATGTTACCTGCAGTCCTATGTAACACCACAGATAACACAGTGATAACTCTCTGAGTACAGATAATGTAGTAGTGTTACCTGCAGTCCTATGTAACACCACAGATAATACAGTGATAACTCTCTGAGTACAGATAATGTAGTAGTGTTACCTGCAGTCCTATGTAACACCACAGATAATACAGTGATAACTCTCTGAGTACAGATAATGTAGTAGATGTGACCTGCAGTCCTATGTAACACCACAGATAACACAGTGATAGCTCTCTGAGTACAGATAATGTAGTAGATGTTACCTGCAGTCCTATGTAACACCACAGATAACACAGTAATTACTCTCTGAGTACATATAATCTAGTAGATGTTACCTGCAGTCCTATGTAACACCACAGATAACACAGTGATAACTCTCTGAGTACAGATAATGTAGTAGATGTTACCTGCAGTCCTATGTAACACCACAGACAACACAGTGATAACTCTCTGAGTACAGATAATGTAGTAGTGTTACCTGCAGTCCTATGTAACACCATAATATGTATATAGAGGCAGTATTATAGTAGTTATATTCTTGTATATAGGGGCAGTATTATAGTAGTTATATTCTTGTATATAGGGGCAGTAATATAGTAGTTATATTCTTGTATATAGGGGGCAGTATTATAGTAGTTATATTCTTGTATATAGGGGGCAGTATTATAGTAGTTATAGTCTTGTATATAGGGGCAGTATTATAGTAGTTATATTCTTGTATATAGGGGGCAGTATTATAGTAGTTATATTCTTGTATATAGGGGGCAGTATTATAGTAGTTATAGTCTTGTATATAGGGGCAGTATTATAGTAGTTATATTCTTGTATATAGGGGCAGTATTATAGTAGTTATATTCTTGTATATAGGGGGCAGTATTATAGTAGTTATATTCTTGTATATATGGGCAGTATTATAGTAGTTATATTCTTGTATATAGGGGGTAGTATTATTGTAGTTATATTCTTGTATATAGGGGGCAGTATTATAGTAGATATATTCTTGTATATAGGGGCAGTATTATAGTAGTTATATTCTTGTATATAGGGGGCAGTATTATAGTAGTTATATTCTTGTATATAGGGGCAGTATTATGGTAGTTATATTCTTGTATATGGGGGCAGTATTATAGTAGTTATATTCTTGTATATAAGGACAGTATTATAGTAGTTATATTCTTGTATACAGGGGGCAGTATTATAGTAGTTATATTCTTGTATATAGGGGCAGTATTATGGTAGTTATATTCTTGTATATGGGGGCAGTATTATATAGTTATATTCTTGTATATAGGGGGCAGTATTATAGTAGTTATATTCTTGTATATAGGAGCAGTATTATGGTAGTTATATTCTTGTATATGGGGGCAGTATTATAGTAGTTATATTCTTGTATATAGGGGCAGTATTATAGTAGTTATATTCTTGTATATAGGGGCAGTATTATGGTAGTTATATTCTTCTATATGGGGGCAGTATTATATAGTTATATTCTTGTATATAGGGGGCAGTATTATAGTAGTTATATTCTTGTATATAGGAGCAGTATTATGGTAGTTATATTCTTGTATATGGGGGCAGTATTATAGTAGTTATATTCTTGTATATAGGGGCAGTATTATAGTAGTTATATTCTTGTATATAGGGGGCAGTATTATAGTAGTTATATTCTTGTATATAGGAGCAGTATTATAGTAGTTATATTCTTGTATATAGAAACAGTATTATAGTAGTTATATTCTTGTATATAGGGGCAGTATTATAGTAGTTATATTCTTGTATATAGAGGCAGTATTATAGTAGTTATGTCCTTGTATATAGGAGCAGTATTATAGTAGTTATATTCTTGTATATAGGAGCAGTATTATAGTAGTTATATTCTTGTACATAGGGGGCAGTATTATAGTAGTTATATTCTTGTATATAGGGGCAGTATTATAGTAGTTATATTCTTGTATATACGAGCAGTATTATAGTAGTTATATTATTGTATATAGGAGCAGTACTATAGTAGTTATTTTCTTGTATATAGGGGCAGTATTATAGTAGTTATATTCTTGTATATAGGGGGCAGTATTATAGTAGTTATATTCCTGTATATAGGAGCAGTATTATAGTAGTTATATTCTTGTATATAGGGGGCAGTATTATAGTAGTTATATTCTTGTATATAGGGGCAGTATTATAGTAGTTATATTCTTGTATATACGAGCAGTATTATAGTAGTTATATTATTGTATATAGGGACAGTATTATAGTAGTTATATTCTTGTATATAGGAGCAGTATTATAGTAGTTATATTCTTGTATATAGGGGGCAGTATTATAGTAGTTATATTCTTGTATATAGGAGGCAGTATTATAGTAGTTATATTCTTGTATATAGGAGGCAGTATTATAGTAGTTATATTCTTGTATATAGGAGCAGTATTATAGTAGTTATATTCTTGTATATAGGGGGCAGTATTATAGTAGTTATATTATTGTATATAGGGGCAGTATTATAGTAGTTATATTCTTGTATATAGGGGGCAGTATTATAGTAGTCATATTCTTGTATATAGGAGGCAGTATTATAGTAGATTTATTCTTGTATATAGGAGGCAGTATTATAGTAGTTATATTCTTGTATATAGGAGCAGTATTATAGTAGTTATATTCCTGTATATAGGGGGCAGTATTATAGTAGTAATATTATTGTATATAGGGGGCAGTATTATAGTAGTTATATTCTTGTATATAGGGGGCAGTATTATAGTAGTTATATTCTTGTATATAGGAGCAGTATTATAGTAGTTATATTCTTGTATATAGGAGCAGTATTATAGTAGTTATATTCTTGTATATAGGGGCAGTATTATAGTAGTTATATTCTTGTATATAGGAGGCAGTATTATAGTAGTTATATTCTTGTATATAGGGGCAGTATTATAGTAGTTATATTCTAGTATATAGGGGCAGTATTATAGTAGTTATATTCTTGTATATAGGGGGCAGTATTATAGTAGTTATATTCTTGTATATAGCGGGCAGTATTATAGTAGTTATATTCTTGTATATAGGGGCAGTATTATAGTAGTTATATTCTTGTATATAGGAGCAGTATTATAGCAGTTATATTCTTGTATATAGGGGGCAGTATTATAGTAGTTATATTCTTGTATATAGGAGCAGTATTATAGTAGTTATATTCTTGTATATAGGGGGCAGTATTATAGTAGTTATATTCTTGTATATAGGGGCAGTATTATAGTAGTTATATTCTTGTATATAGGGGCAGTATTATAGTAGTTATATTCTTGTATATACGAGCAGTATTATAGTAGTTATATTATTGTATATAGGGGCAGTATTATAGTAGTTAAATTCTTGTATATACGAGCAGTATTATAGTAGTTATATTATTGTATATAGGGACAGTATTATAGTAGTTATATTCTTGTATATAGGAGCAGTATTATAGTAGTTATATTCTTGTATATAGGGGGCAGTATTATAGTAGTTATATTCTTGTATATAGGGGCAGTATTATAGTAGTTATATTCTTGTATATACGAGCAGTATTATAGTAGTTATATTATTGTATATAGGGACAGTATTATAGTAGTTATATTCTTGTATATAGGGAGCAGTATTATAGTAGTTATATTCTTGTATATAGGAGCAGTATTATAGTAGTTATATTCTTGTATATAGGGGGCAGTATTATAGTAGATATATTCTTGTATATAGGAGCAGTATTATAGTAGTTATATTCTTGTATATAGGAGGTAGTGTTATAGTAGTTATATTCTTGTATATAGGAGGTAGTGTTATAGTAGTTATATTCTTGTATATAGCAGCAGTATTATAGTAGTTATATTCTTGTATATAGGGAGCAGTATTATAGTAGTTATATTCTTGTATATAGGGGCAGTATTATAGTAGATATATTCTTGTATATAGGAGGCAGTATTATAGTAGTTATATTCTTGTATATAGGAGGTAGTGTTATAGTAGTTATATTCTTGTATATAGCAGCAGTATTATAGTAATTATATTCTTGTATATAGGGAGCAGTATTATAGTAGTTATATTCTTGTATATAGGGGCAGTTTTATAGTAGTTATATTCTTGTGTATAGAGGCAGTATTATAGTAGTTATATTCTTGTATATAGGGGGCAGTATTATAATAGTTATATTCTTGTATATAGGAGCAGTATTATAGTAGTTATATTCTTGTATATAGGGGGCAGTATTATAGTAGTTATATTCTTGTATATAGGGGCAGTATTATAGTAGTTATATTCTTGTATATATGACCAGTATTATAGTAGTTATATTCTTGTATATATGACCAGTATTATAGTAGTTATATTCTTGTATATAGGAGCAGTATTATAGTAGTTATATTCTTGTATATAGGAGCAGTATTATAGTAGTTATATTCTTGTATATAGGGGCAGTATTATAGTAGTTATATTCTTGTATATAGGGAGCAGTATTATAGTAGTTATATTCTTGTATATAGGAGCAGTATTATAGTAGTTATATTCTTGTATATAGGGGGCAGTATTATAGTAGTTATATTCTTGTATATAGGGGGCAGTATTATAGTAATTATATTCTTGTATATAGGATCAGTATTATAGTAGTTATATTCTTGTATATAGGAGCAGTATTATAGTAGTTATATTCTTGTATATAGGAGCAGTATTATAGTAGTTATATTCTTGTATATAGGGGTAGTATTATAGTAGTTATATTCTTGTATATAGGGGCAGTATTATAGTAGTTATATTCTTGTATATAGGGGGCAGTATTATAGTAGTTATATTCTTGTGTATAGGAGCAGTATTATAGTAGTTATATTCTTGTATATAGGGGGCAGTATTATAGTAGTTATATTCTTGTATATAGAGGGCAGTATTATAGTAGTTATATTCTTGTATATAGGAGCAGTATTATAGTAGATATATTCTTGTATATAGGGGGCAGTATTATAGTAGTTATATTCTTGTATATAGGAGCAGTATTATAGTAGTTATATTCTTGTATATAGGGGGCAGTATTATAGTAGTTATATTCTTGTATATAGAGGGCAGTATTATAGTAGTTATATTCTTGTATATAGGAGCAGTATTATAGTAGATATATTCTTGTATATAGGGGGCAGTAGTATAGTAGTTATATTCTTGTATATAAGAGCAGTATTATAGTAGTTATATTCTCGTATATAGGGGCAGTATTATAGTAGTTATATTCTTGTATATAGGGAGAAGTATTATAGTAGTTATATTCTTGTATATAGGGGCAGTATTATAGTAGTTATATTCTTGTATATAGGGGGCAGTATTATAGTAGTTATATTCTTGTATATAGGGGCAGTATTATAGTAGTTATATTCTTGTATATAGGAGGCAGTATTATAGTAGTTATATTCTTGTATATAGGAGTAGTATTATAGTAGTTATATTCTTGTGTATAGAGGCAGTATTATAGTAGTTATATTCTTGTATATAGGGGCAGTATTATAGTAGTTATATTCTTGTATATAGGGGACAGTATTATAGTAGTTATATTCTTGTATATAGGGGCAGTATTATAGTAGATATATTCTTGTATATAGGAGCAGTATTATAGTAGTTATATTCTTGTATATAGGGAGCAGTATTATAGTAGTTATATTCTTGTATATAGGAGCAGTATTATAGGAGTTATATTCTTGTATATAAGGAGCGGTATTATAGTAGTTATATTCTTGTATATAGGGGGCAGTATTATAGTAGTTATAGTCTTGTATATAGAGGCAGTATTATAGTAGTTATATTCTTGTATATAGGGGCAGTATTATAGTAGTTATATTCTTGTATATAGGGGGCAGTATTATAGTAGTTATATTCTTGTATATAGGGGGCAGTATTATAGTAGTTATATTCTTGTATATAGGAGCAGTATTATAGTAGTTATAATCTTGTATATAGGGGCAGTATTATAGTAGTTATATTCTTGTATATAGGAGCAGTATTATAGTAGTTATATTCCTGTATATAGGAGGCAGTATTATAGTAGTTATATTCTTGTATATAGGAGCAGTATTATAGTAGTTATATTCCTGTATATAGGAGGCAGTATTATAGTAGTTATATTCTTGTATATAGGGGCAGTATTATAGTAGTTATATTCTTGTATATAGGAGCAGTATTATAGTAGTTATATTCTTGTATATAGGAGCAGTATTATAGTAGTTATATTCTTGTATATAGGGGGCAGTATTATAGTAGTTATATTCTTGTATATAGGGGCAGTATTATAGTAGTTATATTCTTGTATATAGGAGCAGTATTATAGTAGTTATATTCTTGTATATAGGGGCAGTATTATAGTAGTTATATTCTTGTATATAGGAGGCAGTATTATAGTATTTATATTCTTGTATATAGGGGCAGTATTATAGTAGTTATATTCTTGTATATAGGGGCAGTATTATAGTAGTTATATTCTTGTATATAGGAGCAGTATTATAGTAGTTATATTCTTGTATATAGGGACAGTATTATAGTAGTTATAGTCTTGTATATAGAGGGCAGTATTATAGTAGTTATATTCTTGTATATAGGGGGCAGTATTATAGTAGTTATATTCTTGTATCTCGGGGCAGTATTATAGTAGTTATATTCTTGTATATAGGGGGCAGTATTATAGTAGTTATATTCTTGTATATAGGGGCAGTATTATAGTAGTTATATTCTTGTATATAGGGGGCAGTATTATAGTAGTTATAGTCTTGTATATAGGGGCAGTATTATAGTAGTTATATTCTTGTATATAGGGGCAGTATTATAGTAGTTATATTCTTGTATATAGGAGGCAGTATTATAGTAGTTATATTCTTGTATAAAGGGGGCAGTATTATAGTAATTATATTCTTGTATATAGGGAGCAGTATTATACTAGTTATATTCTTGTATATAGGGGCAGTATTATAGTAGTTATATTCTTGTATATAGGGGGCAGTATTATAGTAGTTATATTCTTGTATATAGGGGGCAGTATTATACTAGTTATATTCTTGTATATAGGGGCAGTATTATAGTAGTTATATTCTTTTATATAGGGGGCAGTATTATAGTAGTTATATTCTTGTATAAAGGGGGCAGTATTATAGTAATTATATTCTTGTATATAGGGAGCAGTATTATACTAGTTATATTCTTGTATATAGGGGCAGTATTATAGTAGTTATATTCTTGTATATAGGGGGCAGTATTATAGTAGTTATATTCTTGTATATAGGGGGCAGTATTATACTAGTTATATTCTTGTATATAGGGGCAGTATTATAGTAGATATATTCTTGTATATAGGAGCAGTATTATAGTAGTTATATTCTTGTATATAGGAGCAGTATTATAGTAGTTATATTCTTGTATATAGGAGCAGTATTATAGTAGTTATATTCTTGTATATAGAGGCAGTATTATAGTAGTTATGTCCTTGTATATAGGGGCAGTATTATAGTAGTTATATTCTTGTATATAGGGGCAGTATTATAGTAGTTGTATTCTTGTATATAGGGGCAGTATTATAGTAGTTATATTCTTATATATAGGAGCAGTATTATAGTAGTTATATTCTTGTATATAGGAGCAGTATTATAGTAGTTATATTCTTGTATATAGTGGCAGTATTATAGTAGTTATATTCTTGTATATAGGAGCAGTATTATAGTAGTTATATTCTTGTATATAAGGGGCAGTATTATAGTAGTTATATTCTTGTATATAGAAGCAGTATTATAGTAGTTATATTCTTGTATATAGGAGGCAGTATTATAGTAGTTATATTCTTGTATATAGAAGCAGTATTATAGTAGTTATATTCCTGTATATAGGGGCAGTATTATAGTAGTTATATTCTTGTATATAGAAGCAGTATTATAGTAGTTATATTCTTGTATATAGAAGCAGTATTATAGTAGTTATATTCCTGTATATAGGGCGCAGTATTATAGTAGTTATATTCTTGTATATAGGGGCAGTATTATAGTAGTTATATTTTTTTATATAGGGGGCAGTATTATACTAGTTATATTCTTGTATATAGGGGCAGTATTATAGTAGTTATATTCTTGTATATAGGGGGCAGTATTATAGTAGTTATATTCTTGTATATAGGGGGCAGTATTATAGTAGTTATATTCTTGTATATAGGGAGCAGTATTATAGTAGTTATATTCTTGTATATAGGAGCAGTATTATAGTAGTTATATTCTTGTATACAGGAGGCAATATTATAGTAGTTATATTCTTGTATATAGGGGAGTAGTATTATAGTAGTTATATTCTTGTATATAGGGGGCAGTATTATAGTAGTTATATTCTTGTATATAGGGGGCAGTATTATAGTAGTTATATTCTTGTAGATAGGGGGCAGTATTATAGTAGTTATATTCTTGTATATAGGGGGCAGTATTATAGTAGTTATATTCTTGTAGATAGGGGGCAGTATTATAGTAGTTATATTCTTGTATATAGGGGCAGTATTATAGTAGTTATATTCTTGTATATAGGGGCAGTATTATAGTAGGTATATTCTTGTATATAGGAGCAGTATTATAGTAGTTATATTCTTGTAGATAGGGGGCAGTATTATAGTAGTTATATTCTTGTAGATAGGGGGCAGTATTATAGTAGTTATATTCTTGTATATAGGGGGCAGTATTATAGTAGTTATATTCTTGTATATAGGGGGCAGTATAAGGGCACATTCATACGTGGCGGAATTGCTGTGGAATTCTCCAGCGGCCGTTTTTTACATTTGTTTCAATACATTTTTAGGCAAGTTAGTTCAGACATTGCGTAAAACTGCGCTGCGGATCATAGGCTGTGATGCAGATTTTTCCCTCCCAGCATGCACTGTCTGTTGCGGAGAATCGGAATTTCACTGCGGATTTCAGCCTATGCAATGCAAAAACTGAAATCTGTGGCAAGTCCGCTGTGTTTTCTGCAACGTCTTTATTACTTGTCAAATATGAAAATGTTGGTACAGATTTGCAAAGAATCTGCAGCAACATTTTCAGCGGACAAATTCTGCCACGTCTGAACACGGCCTTAGTGGCTGAATTTGTTGCTATAAATGTCTGGCTGTTTTCATGTTTTCTGCATTATGTTGAGGCCGTTCCTTCCTTGCTGTGATCTGTTCTGTGTTATTCGGCAGCGCTTCGTGTGCACAGCTGCGGTGCTGGTCCCGGCAGGCAGTATACACATGACATATCGGTTATTGGTGGAGTAATTTGACTTTAGGTTCAGAGGTCGCGTTCCCCTTGGTTACAGAATCCTCGTCCCTTTAGTTCTTGCCTCGTCCTCTTCGCTTTCTTCTGATTTTGTAAAAGTTTGTGCCCCCCTAACAGGCCCTCGGTTATTGCAATATGTGTTGATTTAGCGGTGAATTCTTTCTTCCCCGCACAAAGGACTCGGGCGATAATAGGAGATGAGATTAATCTGGAGGCCCCCGGTTTTGGCACATTAAACCTTGTGTTACTATGACAATGAGCCGGGGACTTTTCAGGAAAATCCTGTCGGCCATTGGTGCTATGTGAATGCCCAAGATCAGTAATGTTTTATAATGTAGTTTGTGTTTTAATTCTTCCTTTTCAAGATTTTCTAATACTTTTCACAGCTGAGGGTTTGTTACAATGTATCAGTCCAGACAATCCTCCTAAACAGCCTACAGCAAGTAATAGGAGATCCCTTCATTATTGAGGTCTGTAGTATAACAGGGGTCTGGGGTCCGTCAGGGAGGGCGACTTTCTAGTGTTTATACCACGTAATGACCATCCCCCTGCTGTGCCTTTAAATCGCCGATTCGGAAGGGAACTATTGATCGGTCCTTGTTTAATCATTGATTTGCCCTCTCACGGTTTATAGAGGGCACAACGTGTACAGAGAGTCCCCGTGATGGGGGATGGGCATACAGAACGCCTCAATTCTCAGGAAAAGCTGGGTGATAACGTATACGGATGGGACTACAGCCCTCACCCAGCTTTCCTACGCTAGATCTGCGCATCATTATACAGATGTGCTGATCAGGAGTGTGGGAAAGCTGGGTGTGCCCCATGTGCTGGACCCTTCATAGTGCCACCCTGCTTTCCCAGAGATAGATAATTTGTCAGAAGAGGACGACTCAAGGACTTGGGGATTCTGGATACGAGAGGTTTGCAGTTTACAAGTTGTAGTAGTTTGATAAAACCTCTGGTGGGCGGTGTCCTGCGCCTCCCGGGGGCCCCCTGTACAATGTGACTGTACGGTGGTCTCTGCGGGGGGCTCCTCCATATGTTCAGGGCTCAGCCGCGGCCGCCCGTTCCCCTCTTTCATAGAGCGCTCATCATCATTTATTTATCAGATCTTCATTCACTATTGATGACTTGGATGAGTTAACACCCCCCCCCCCCCCCCGGCTCTGAACAGATGGGACCAGGAAGGAAGGAACCGTCTCTGACACACACTAATAACAATGGGGCCCGGGCAACAAGCTAAGTAGTCCCCATCCCCCACCTCATTTCAAAATCTTTTTTGGTCTAGTGTAGTGAAAGGGTTAATTGTACGTTCCCTGGTGGTCTAGTGTAGTGAAAGGGTTAATCATACGTTCCTGGGTGGTCTAATGTAGTGAAAGGGTTAATTATACGTTCCCTTGTGGCATACCTCACACCCGTCTAGGATTCAGCGGGTCAGTCCCGGATTCCGGGTGGTGTCCCGCTGTCCTGGGTGGCCGGGGGTATGTCCCGCTGTTAACTATATCTACGTCCTCAGGATGCAGATACAGTTGAACCCAATGCTGAAGCAGGGAACCATCAGCTCCCTGCTTCAGCATTAGTTTAGAGGGGAGGAGCAGAGGGAGCTCCTCCAATCGCCGAGGACTCCCCGGGCACATCGCTACTTTAAGCGCTGTGCCAGGGGAAGCCCTAGACGTCACTATATATAGACAGTGACATCAGGGGTCCATATATATACGTATATACGTCCATATATAGACAGTGACATCAGGGGTTCTTCCTGGAGCAGAATCCCCATTGCCGGCGCTCTGGTCGGGGATTCCGCTCCTAGAGAGAACCCCTGAGGTCACTGTCCATATGTGGACAGTGACCTCAGGGTTTCCCTCTAGGAGGAACCCCTAGCTCTGGCTGGGGATTCCGCTCCTGGAGGGAGTCCCAATGGAGTGGTAGCGCTATCTATGGGGGGGGGTCGCCCTTTTTTCCTATCTTCAAGGGGGTATGCCACTATCTACATGGGAACTGTGGCACTATATAGGGGCACTATCTACAGTAGACACTGTGACACTATCTACATGAGCACTATCTACTTTGGCACTAACACTTTCAATGTGGGCACTGGCAGTAGGGGCAGCCAAAAGAGCATTATACTGTATGGGGAAGCTATAGAGGAATTATACTATATAGAGCAGCTGTGTGGACATTATACTGTATGGTGGCAGCTAAGGGGGCATTATACTCTATGGGGGAAGTTATGGGGGCATTATAATGTATGGGGCAGCTATGGGGGCATTATACTGGCTATTGTACGTTCCCTGGTGGTCTAGAGTAGTTAAAGAGTTAATTGTATGTTCCCTGGTGGTCTAGAGTAGGGAAAGGGGTAATTGTACGTTCCCTGGTGGTCTAGAGTAGTGAAAGGGTTAATCGTACGTTCCCTGGTGGTCTAGAGATGAGATCAATGGTAAATTCATTGGTTGCTCCTGAGGGTCTCGTTCTTGGTCAGGCCCCTAGAAGATTGGACTTTGGGCAAGTCACCACCCAAAAAGTGGTGGCAGCAAAGAGTGCCGATGGTTGGTGCGCCCTCAAGTGGTCACATAGGAGAAATACAGTTATCGGGCTCATTCAGTCTCACGTAACACTCCGCAAGTTTCTAATAGACTTCGGGGGAGATGTATAAAGACTGCGCCAATCCTAATAAAACCATATAGAGTAAGATGTGACACATTGCCCACAAGCTGCCCGTGAGCCAGTGAATAAAGCTGCGCCAGTCAGGAGCTGCCATCGATTAATATTACAACTTGTGCCAGCTTCTGGCGTAAATTACAGCAAATGCGTTGGCCTCCCATTGGCCACGTTCCCTAACGCTAAGCTCCACCTACTTTTTGGAAAAGTGGGGAAAACTGATCAAAAGTTGAAATTTTCATGACTTTTGAGCCTTTTGCACCATTTCTATGCCAGAAAACTGGAGTAGGAATGTTTATAACCTTCCCCATATCTGTGTCATTCCTAAACCATTTTCAATATCTCTGCTTGCTGTCAGTGATGGAACTACTCCTATCTACATCCAAAGACCTAATATGAGTTTGTTACAGGTGTATCCAGTCCAGACAATCCTCTGTGAAGTAAACACATCAGCAGCACAAATCTCCCTCCTGTTTTGGTTTGTTACAATGTATCAGTGCAGCTAAAATGGATCAGTCTGGAGTCCAGGCTGTTTGGATGTTCTAGACCCGATACAATTGTAACAAACCCTCAGCTGTGAGGCAGAAAACCCCCATTACATAGTTTATAGGTTCTGCAGGGAGTAAAGGAGGGGGTCATTACTTCTCCGGTGACCATATGGGTATGTTGCCATCTGGACGGCATAACACCAGCACACGCCTAGTGACCTTACAGTATATCATGCAGGGGGTGTAATTACAACCGGGCCCTTGTGCCTTGGGATGGGACCTCACAAGCCGGCTAGCTGCCCTCCGGGAGCCACATTAATAGCAATCTGCTGCTCCGGAGCCTCAATCATGAAAGCAGGTGGCGCTGTAAATTCTTCAGCTGTATGCCCCACCCCTGCTTACCCTGGCCACACCTCCAAAGAGCATGCCTAGTGACTAAAACCACCCATACACGACATAGCTGCTGGCTGTTTCTCCCGACTCCACCATGAACACGCACGCCCGGTCTAATATTTATTTTATTTGCTGCCACCTTGCAGAGATTTATCACTCGTGCCCATAGACTAAATAGCAGTGCCCTTCTGTACGTGTTGGGGGGCAAAACCCACCACCATAAAGGGGTGAGGCTTGATTTTCGCTATAGGGGCCCCCTCTTCTATGTACGTCACTGCTCACAGGCAGTATCACCAGCCATAAAGTAGTGCCCATACAGCAGTGCCAGCCACGGCAATGACCATATGAATGTGCCCGTCACAAATACATTTGCCAAAAATGACAATGTATTTCCAAATGTGCCAGCACGAAGCCGGTGGGTACCAGGGGTAGTAGCAGGTTGTAGATTTGTATTTCACATAATTGGGCCCCTTGCGATCCATTGATGTGTGTGCCCTGTGGGTGTTCGAGTTATGGGCAGTGCTGGTATTGTGAATGGCTGGCGCCATGCCAGGGAGACTGCAGCACACAGGGGGATTATTTCCCGGCTTCCACGCCATTGATTCAATTCTACCCATAGAGGAATCTTCAGGAATGATAAACCTTGAGGTCGGGGGATGGCGGACGATCGCAGCTTTCCGTCCAGCGCTCCGTATTCGGTGGAATGTCATTAATACGCAGCAGTGAATCCGCTAACCGAGCTGTGATTTCTGAGCATGTGGCGCTTTGTACTGACTGTATCGGGGACATGGACATCGCCAGATCCGGTGCCAGCTGAATCCGGGCCAGGTTATCATTGCAGTCTGCTGGCTGACAGGTGGACGGTGTCATTTTACTGCGCGACCAGCATAGGGCGCAATGTTACAGTGTGAAGTTTATGATGAAATGTTTGCAGGCGGGTGACTCATGACCAGGGGCGGCTAGAGGGGGGGCAGAGTCACCCAAAGACCCCAATGCCACATAAGACACCAGTATCATAAATGGCACATGATAGGTGGGGGTCCTGTTACGGGTGGCGCCCAGGAGCCTTGGACTTGTACCAATAACTATGGCAAAAAAATTATTGTTCCATTGGTTAGAAAATTTATAGGACGCACTTTTACGTTTCTCGCACTTTTACGTTTCTGGGACTTTTACGTTTGCCATAGTTGAAGCATCAAAGACCAGAAATGTAAAGACTCCCCCCCGATCCTGAGAAGGAGCTGGTCCTGGTCCACAATGGGGACCTGCGGGAGGAGTCACTCACAATGAAGTTACCGGAATCTCACGCTGATCTTTATTTTGGACAATCCCTTTAATTTGGTTTCTTCTCCAGTTTTATGGGTGGGGGAGGGTTATATATCCACTACTCCTTCAGAATAAGAGATTGCAATATATTTTGATTTGTCTCCCTCTCTTTGATATGATATCATTGTTATGGGGTGAACGTAAAGGAAAAGGGGCCCCACAGCAAGAATAACGATCGGACGCCCACCAATCCCAGGATTAGGATCCCGCTACATTGTAAGGGGAGATTTACTGTTCTGATTGAGGCAGAATTGTGATGTACACGCCGCGCGCCACATTTATAAATTTTTTACATATTTTAGGCACATTTTTTTGGACACGTGATGAGAGGCGGGGCTTAGCTGGTAAGGGGCATCCTGAAAATAACCGAAAATGGCGTTGTTTAAAATGCGAGACGGTGCATAAAAAATGTGGCAAAATTTTGGCACAAAAAATAAGGTGATATAAGGAAGAGAAAAGTGTCCAGCAGGGTGCGCCACATTTATCATACAGCGTGCGCCAGTGTGATATATTTGGCGCGATTTCTGACGGCCGGGTCTAAGTTTCAACGATATAAATCTCCAGGTTACACTATTGTTTTCCGGTTTAATGGCGTCCGCTCTGTGTGACGGAGATGAGAGCAGTGATACATTGTATCTCCTCCTTGGATTGTATTTGTTTCCCCCTCCCCCGCCTCCTTGGTTTTACCTGCTCCAGCAATTATCCTGCTCCTTCCCCTGGGGATCCCGCGTGGAGTAATCCCGGCTATCACTTCTCTTCCTTCCGGAGTAAGTATTGAATTTTCCTGAGCTGACATCCTCTGTACAGCAGGAAATGTCTCCACTGCGAACACGAGAGATCCCGCACCGAGCACCGGAAGAGCAGCGACACAGCACCCCGATCCAGAGCCGATCACAGCACCCCGATCCAGAGCCGATCACAGCACCCGAGTCCAGAGCCGATCACAGCACCCGAGTCCAGAGCCGATCACAGCACCCCGATCCAGAGCCGATCACAGCACCCTAATCCAGAGCAGGTGACAGCACCCCGATCCAGAGCCGATCACAGCACCCCAGTCCAGAGCCGATCACAGCACCCGAGTCCAGAGCCGATCACAGCACCCCAGTCCAGAGCCGATCACAGCACCCGATCCAGAGCCGATCACAGCACCCGATCCAGAGCCGATCACAGCACCCGAGTCCAGAGCCGATCACAGCACCCCAGTCCAGAGCCGATCACAGCACCCGAGTCCAGAGCCGATCACAGCACCCGAGTCCAGAGCCGATCACAGCACCCCAATCCAGAGCCGATCACAGCACCCGAGTCCAGAGCCGATCACAGCACCCGAGTCCAGAGCCGATCACAGCACCCGAGTCCAGAGCCGATCACAGCACCCGAGTCCAGAGCCGATCACAGCACCCGAGTCCAGAGCCGATCACAGCACCCGAGTCCAGAGCCGATCACAGCACCCGAGTCCAGAGCCGATCACAGCACCCGAGTCCAGAGCCGATCACAGCACCCGAGTCCAGAGCCGATCACAGCACCCGAGTCCAGAGCCGATCACAGCACCCGAGTCCAGAGCCGATCACAGCACCCGAGTCCAGAGCCGATCACAGCACCCGAGTCCAGAGC
This sequence comes from Rhinoderma darwinii, assembly GCF_050947455.1. NCBI lineage: Eukaryota > Metazoa > Chordata > Amphibia > Anura > Rhinodermatidae > Rhinoderma > Rhinoderma darwinii. The sequence continues at coordinate 134,728 of NW_027464109.1, forward strand.
CGATCACAGTACCCGAGTCCAGAGCCGATCACAGCACCCGAGTCCAGAGCCGATCACAGCACCCGAGTCCAGAGCCGATCACAGCACCCGAGTCCAGAGCCGATCACAGCACCCGAGTCCAGAGCCGATCACAGCACCCGAGTCCAGAGCCGATCACAGCACCAGAGTCCAGAGCCGATCACAGCACCCCAATCCAGAGCCGATCACAGCACCCGAGTCCAGAGCAGATCACAGCACCCGAGTCCAGAGCAGTTCACAGCACCCCAGTCCAAAGCCGATCACAGCACCCCAGTCCAGAACCGATCACAGCACCCCAGTCCAGAGCCGATCACAGCACCCCAGTCCAGAGCCGATCACAGCACCCCAGTCCAGAGCCGATCACAGCTGCCACTTTATATCACATCACAGGCCGCTGCCACTTTATATCACATCACAGGCCGCTGCCACTTTATATCACATCACAGGCCGCTGCCACTTTATATCACATCACAGGCCGCTGCCACTTTATATCACATCACAGGCCGCTGCCACTTTATATCACATCACAGGCCGCTGCCACTTTATATCACATCACAGGCCGCTGCCACTTTATATCACATCACAGGCCGCTGTCACTTTATATCACATCACAGGCCGCTGCCACTTTATATCACATCACAGGCCGCTGCCACTTTATATCACATCACAGGCCGCTGCCACTTTATATCACATCACAGGCCGCTGCCACTTTATATCACATCACAGGCCGCTGCCACTTTATATCACATGACAAGCCGCTGCCACTTTATATCACATCACAGGCCGCTGCCACTTTATATCACATGACCGGCCGCTGCCACTTTATATCACATCACAGGCCGCTGCCACTTTATATCACATCACAGGCCGCTGTCACTTTATATCACATCACAGGCCGCTGCCACTTTATATCACATCACCGGCCGCTGCCACTTTATATCACATCACAGGCCGCTGCCACTTTATATCACATCACAGGCCGCTGCCACTTTATATCACATCACAGGCCGCTGCCACTTTATATCACATCACAGGCCGCTGTCACTTTATATCACATCACAGGCCGCTGTCACTTTATATCACATCACAGGCCGCTGTCACTTTATATCACATCACAGGCCGCTGCCACTTTATATCACATCACAGGCCGCTGCCACTTTATATCACATCACAAGCCGCTGCCACTTTATATCACATCACAGGCCGCTGCCACTTTATATCACATCACAGGCCGCTGCCACTTATTTTTCACTTGTTACCCAAGCACAGATTTTAGGATTTTGACCTGCAGGGACCCGTAGTTGTAATATTTTATTGTTTTCTTGGGTACCGCACACCGGGTGGAGCAGGAGCTGAACTTCTCAGCCTGAGACTCGGACACAGAAGCTTTTATCTGTGGCTGGAGCTTTATGAATGGAGATGGGGTGAGGTTAACACGTTCCCCTGGTCGCAGCCTCGCCGAGCGCCAGAACATCCCGTCCAGGATACATTTCACATTATTAATTCATGAGGGTGAATCAATGTCACAATGAAATACTCTAAAAACCCTCATTAAGTCCCCGCTCAATGGGAATGATCTCAGAGCCCTTAAAATACCAGTGAGGACCGCGCAGACAGCGATATGAGCGAAGGAACGCCAATCCTCAGAAAAGCACGAGTCCGCAGAACGTACGGCGGGGCCTCGCGTTACCTCTTCCTGTGGCTTTGCGGTTAATATCGGAAGCACGAGGTCGCTGTCATTCTTATTACTTCTGATTAGGACTCCATACAAATACCTGATGGTCACCCCCTGTCCTGCTGCTGCTGGAAAAATGAGATTTTGCTTATAGATTTCTATTATTCCCTTTACAATAACATTTACTCTTCGAAGACATCTCATGTCTCCTCCCACATCTCTCCTCTTCCCTCCCACATCTCCCCATCTCCTCCCACATCTCTCCCGTCTCCTCCCACATCTCTCCCGTCTCCTCCCACATCTCTCCCGTCTCCTCCCACATCTCTCCCGTCTCCTCCCACATCTCTCCCGTCTCCTCCCACATCTTCCCCGTCTCCTCCCACATCTCTCCTCTTCCCTCCCACATCTCTCCCGTCTCCTCCCACATCTCTCCCGTCTCCTCCCACATCTCTCCCGTCTCCTCCCACATCTCTCCCGTCTCCTCCCACATCTCCCCCGTCTCCTCCCACATCTCTCCTCATCCCTCCCACATCTCCCCGTCTCCTCCCACATCTCTCCCGTCTCCTCCCACATCTCTCCCGTCTCCTCCCACATCTCTCCCATCTCCTCCCACATCTCTCCCATCTCCTCCCACATCTCCCCCTCTCCCCTCCCACATCTCCCCCTCTCCCCTCCCACATCTCCCTCTCACATCTCCCCCGTCCCCTCCCACAATTCCCCCGTCTCCTCCCACATCTCATCCCACATCTCCTCTGTCCCCTCCTACATCTCTTGTCTCCTCCCACATCTCCTCCGTCCCCTCCTACATCTTTTGTCTCCTCCCACATGTCTCCCCTCGCCTCTCCTCCCACATCTCTTGTCCCCTCCCACATCTCTTGTCCCCTCCCACATCTCTCCCGTCTCCTCCCACATCTCTCCCCTCCCACATCTCTTCCCTCCTACATCTCTCCCCTCCTACATCTCTCCCCTCCTACATCTCTCCCCTCTCCTCCCACATCTCTCCCCTCTCCTCCCACATCTCTCCCCTCTCCTCCCACATCCCTCCCCTCTCCTCCCACATCTCTTGTCTCCTCCCACATCTCTCCCCTCCCACATCTCTCCCCTCTCCTCCCACATCTCTTGTCTCCTCCCACATCTCTCCCCTCTCCTCCCACATCTCTTGTCTCCTCCCACATCTCTCCCTCCACATCTCCTCCGTCTCCTCCCACATCTTTCCTCTTGCAGGGACTTTGATTGGCCTGATGAAGACTTTGCTCCAACGTCGAAACGCGTAGCCTGTATACTAATAACCCCACTTGCTATATTATAAATCTTTCATTCCTTCTTGCAACTCAGCAGCGCCTAAATATAGGTCCCATACATATATATATATATATATATATTTTTTTATCTCCTTTACCTTCTTGCAGGGTCTATGAAGTCAGTGAGTATTAGTGACTCTGTGACTAAATGATAGCTCCATAACTAACGAATCACAGTAAGAGCAACCATTCTGTGTGGCTGATTCTTGAGAAGGGGAGGAGCTTTGTTGTACCTTTGTCATCCTTGCCCCGCCCCTGCTTATCCTGTATTTTCTGTTCTAAAATATAAAATAATCTATCCAATTACACACATTTTCTAAAACAATTTTAAGAACCCGGAAGAGGTTGAGGTCCTTATTTACAGATGCAGGAATGTTTACTGTCTGAGATATGACTGTGTACATGATACATGGATGTAGTGCCGGTGATGTAGTGGATTCCAGAATGTGACATTTATGGCTGCGGCCCCAAAAATTGTTCCGTTCTGTTTCTCCAACATAAAACCGTCTCCTGGGTAGAAGATTAAAAGCGATAATAGGATATTTATTATGTCACAGTTGGAAGGTCTAATTATAGGGGACGTCCGTGTCGAGTGCCTCATAAAGCCTGTAATTAATGTCACCGGAGCCGCTGTCGCTGCACCGCTTCCTTCCTCATGAATCAGAATATAAAGCAGCTGCGCACAAGGATCGGGGTCTACGGATCCTTGTCGCCGCGTAGGGCAAGGTCAAATGAAGGTCACATATAAGACAGAAAATGAAAAAAAGACTATGGAGGGTGCGCCCATTTGGGACCTACCCTGGTGCCCTTCACATAATGGTCCAACATTCACTATATAGTGACTGTCACTATTTCTCCCACCCAGCTTTCCCAGGCTTCTGAATTGCACACTTGCTTAGAAAGAATTGTCCCCGTTCTCGTATGCGGGATTAGGTTAATTTGACGGCGGGTGACTACTTATATCCATTCCTGGGAAAGCTGGGTCATAACTAAGAAACAGCCCTGACAGAAGAGGGGCCGGTGGGCTTGTTACCTGGATACTGCAGCGGAATATCTATCTTGGGCCCGATGACGTAGTGCCCCTCCTCCAGGCTGTGAGCCGTAACCGTCGTCCATTGTCGGCAGGAATGAATCAGGATCACGTCTTGGTCTCGGACCCCCTCCACGTACTCCCCTGTGAACACATTTAATGACAGTGAGGTTTCTATTTTTTTTGATACGTCATAGTTTACATTTACATAGTTGTTTGCAAAAGTATAGACGCCACTGGTCAAATAAAAAAGCGGTCGACATTCATCAAATGAACCCATTTGGGGTCCGTTTTGCGGGACAATCCAGCAAAAATGGCAGTTGGGTGGTAAACATTCATGAATGAGAAACTTTTGTATAACATTCAACCAATCCAGTGGCACAGCGGGCAGGGATCGGGGGCCGTGGCCCTGAGCCCACTGAGATGGTGGTGCCGAGGGGTGGGATGGGAAGGTCCACCAATGGTGGCATGTCTCGGCTTCAACTGTATTTTTCGTCTTCTGGACACAGATACAGTTGAAACCAATGCTGGTGCAGGGAGCACTCAGCTCCCTGCCCCAGCATTCACTGTGTAATGCCGACCGTGAGCCACTCGGCAGAGACTGGTTTGAAGCAGTGCTGTCATCGCGCCTGTCTGCCCCGAGCCACACAGAGAACAGACCGGAGGAGCAGAGGGATCCTCTCAACTTGTCGTGGGAACGGGGTTAGCTGAGTATTTTTATTCGGCACTGTGGGGACATTAGGATGGCTGTAGGGGAATTATACTGTGTGGGGGCAGCTATGGGGGAATTATACTGTGTGGGGGGCACTATAGGGGCCTTAAACTTTGTAGGGGGCACTATAGGGGCATTATACTGTGTGGGGGCACTATACTATATGGGGGCAGCTATGGGAGCATTATACTGTGTGGGGGGCCCTATAAATAAATCATATTCAGGGGTACACACAGAGGACTATACTGCCCCAGCCTGAGACGAGACGTCCTGGTGGTTGGTTGGTCTCCTCCTGGCAGGTGGGTGATGTCACCTCCGTACCCTGTGTAGCTAACAATGCGCTGCCCACAGAGGGGGGAACAGGAGCGAATCATGGCAGCCATAAGAATTATTACATCAACCAGCCAAGTGACACCCCATAATCACTTAAAGATCTACAGATGCAGCAGACTTCATTTTTTGTTTAATTATTTTCTGCATAGTGATAACAGTGTTACCTGCAGTCCTATGTAACACCACAGATAACACAGTGATCTCTCTCTGAGTACAGATAATGTAGTAGATGTTACCTGCAGTCCTATGTAACACCACAGATAACACAGTGATATCTCTCTGAGTACAGATAATGTAGTAGATGTTACCTGCAGTCCTATGTAACACTACAGATAACACAGTGATAACTCTCTGAGTACAGATATTGTAGTAGCGTTACCTGCAGTCCTATGTAACACCACAGATTACACAGTGATAACTCTCTGACTACAGATAATGTAGATGTTACCTGCAGTCCTATGTAACACCACAGATAACACAGTGATAACTCTCTGAGTACAGATAATGTAGTAGATGTTACCTGCAGTCCTATGTAACACCACAGATAACACAGTGATAACTCTCTGAGTACAGATAATGTAGTAAATGTTACCTGCAGTCCTATGTAACACCACAGATAACACAGCGATAACTCTCTGAGAACAGATAATGTAGTAGTGTTACCTGCAGTCCTATGTAACACCACAGATAACACAGTGATAACTCTCTGAGTACAGATAATGTAGTAGATGTTACCTGCAGTCCTATGTAACACCACAGATAACACAGTGATAACTCTCTGAGTACAGATAATGTAGTAGATGTTACCTGCAGTCCTATGTAACACCACAGATAACACAGTGATAACTCTCTGAGTACAGATAATGTAGTAGTGTTACCTGCAGTCCTATGTAACACCACAGATAACACACAGTGATAACTCTCTGAGTACAAGATAATGTAGATGTTACCTGCAGTCCTATGTAACCCCACAGATAACACAGTGATAACTCTCTCAGTACAGATAATGTAGTAGATGTTACCTGCAGTCCTATGTAACACCACAGATAACACAGTGATAACTCTCTGAGTACAGATAATGTAGTAGATGTTACCTGCAGTCCTATGTAACACCACAGATAACACAGTAATAACTCTCTGAGTACAGATAATGTAGATGTTACATGCAGTCCTATGTAACACCACAGATAACAGTGATAACTCTCTGACTACAGATAATGTAGTAGATGTTACCTGCAGTCCTATGTAACACCACAGATAACACAGTGATAACTCTCTGATTACAGATAATGTAGTAGACGTTACCTGCAGTCCTATGTAACACCACAGATAACAGTGATAGCTCTCTGAGTACAGATAATGTAGTAGTGTTACCCGCAGTCCTATGTAACACCACAGATAACACAGTGATAACTCTCTGAGTACAGATAATGTAGTAGATGTTACCTGCAGTCCTATGTAACACCACAGATAACACACAGTGATAACTCTGAGTACAGATAATGTAGTAGATGTTACCTGCAGTCCTATGTAGCACCACAGATAACACAGTGATAGCTCTCTGAGTACAGATAATGTAGTAGATGTTACCTGTAGTCCTATGTAACACCACAGATAACACAGTAATAACTCTCTGAGTACAGATAATGTAGTAGATGTTACCTGCAGTCCTATGTAACACCACAGATAAGAGAGAGATCTACATGTATTGGACCTTCTAATCTCCTTATGTGATGTTAGGTGCACCTACTCATCAGGATCCTACACACATCGTCCTGTCGGGACATAAAGCCCATGTAGGACCACCTTAATTTTAGGATCTTCATTTAACAGAACAGCCATTTGTACAGAACATCTTTATTAGATGATGGTAGATGAGAAGAACATGACCCCAGCTGGTCTACAAGACACAGTCCACACCTCAGGGCGGCCATTGACATCTTCTGGTGCTTGATATTGAATAGGGATATTGACCTTAATGTTTAATCCCATTTCCCAGCAGGGATCAGAGAATTGGACAGGTCTCAGGTATCGTTCAGATTCCTCATCAAAGTTTGAGGTTCCACAACGGGTCTTTGGTTTGAGATGGCCAGAAATCTTCACAGGCCTCCGCATGAAGGCCCACAGGGGCTTCGCATGAAGGTCCACAGGGGCTCCGCATGAAGGTCCACAGGGGCTCCGCATGAAGGTCCACATGGGCTCCGCATGAAGGTCCACAGGGGCTCCGCATGAAGGTCCACAGGGGCTCCGCATGAAGGTCCAAAGGGGCTCCGCATGAAGGTCCACAGGGGCTCCGCATGAAGGTCCACAGGGGCTCCGCATGAAGGTCCACAGGGGCTTCGCATGGTGGATAGACGAGGAGAAGCTTAGCAGACACTTTCTAATAAGCCATTCAATGTCTGGATGAGGCTCCTGACCACCTGTGAGTACCACCACTATCTATCATCTCCAGGAGTGACATCATCAAGCCGGTCCGGAGACCTCGGGGAGCCGAGACCATGGAGCCAGGTCCCCCCGTGGACCACAGCAGAAACAAGACCTTCATAACTTCCGGCTTTCATCTCCTCAGTGGTGGTGACCTATCAAATCACCTAAACGTTGTCCCGAAGTGGTCAATGATGACCTGAAGGTGTTGGGCAGGACGAATGTGCCTCCTAGACAGAAACCTTCCACTAATCCAGGACTAACTTCTTGGTCTTTCTTGGTCCTAGGAGTGAGATCAGGAGATGAGCCCCTTACCCTCCATGAGGTGATTTTCCCAATTCGAGGTGCTCATCATTCGGGGCCTCACTCATTTGCAGAACCCTCCCTGGAGAACCAGTTCCTCTTGGATATGTCCAATGGTTTTGTGGCCGAATCTCTGATCTTCATTGGTTCGGCGCCCAAATCTCTGGTGCACATTATATTTAATCCTGATCTATGAAGGTGAACACAAAGCAGCTGTCATCTGACAGCCGCTCCCTTTTCTATATGATCAGAGCCTTTACATACTTTGTGATTGGTAGAAGAACCATCATGATGTTAGAGACAGGGTGATGAGGAACATGATCCACCAAAGGATCCTCTCACTCACAGTTGACTTGGTGCCCCCTACAGGTGGCAGATAAAATATGTACCCCCCCCCCCTTCACAATCATCACATCTCTTTTCGGTGGAGCTTTTTTTGGAGACTTTACATAGGAGGCGTGGTTTATAGTATATGGGTGTGGCCACAATGATGATGGGCGGGGATTCTGCGATCTGCACAGGATCCAGAAAGGTGGGAAAGTTGGGTGGCAACCAATATGGACGCCATTGTCGCTCCCACATGGGTGATCATCCATTGTTCTTGGAGTTCCGTCAGCCAGGAAAGCTGGGTGTCACCCTCTGCCGGGACTGTAATGTCAGCCGTATTAGTTGTCACCCAGCTTTCCCAGAAGCGGATATTAGTAAGAAATGTCTGACAAGAAATTGACAGAAAATGTTGTGGTTTGTAAACTTGTTATATAAGAAGTGATAATCCCTCGGCCCCTGCGCCGCTCTCGCTATAATCCACGAGATGCACCCAGCTTTCCCGAGGCCAGACAACCTCCTCCGGCTAGATTTCCGATCTCACGGATTAACGCTCTTGCTTTTAGTTTCAGCCTAACGGGATTACATTTCTATTGATTTTCTACTTCTAAAAAGTCCTAAAGCCAACTCTAGAGAGTCTCCATGGCAACCCTGAGTGCCCGCTGTACCCGGCGTCACCGCGCCAGGCAGCACAGCCCAGCCTCGTCCTCCATATAGGGGAGGGGGGTATGTTGCGTCTTCCTAGGGTCCATTGTGTTATAAAGATACAAATCTGTCAAATGCTCCCAGGCCGCGACATCTCCGACCAGGCACCGGTATGACAGAGGCGGCCGACCAGCAGCTGCTGCAGAACCTCTTGTAGAGTTTTCACATAAGACAGTAAATGCATTACATAATGACAAGCTGTGCAATTTTCTCATATACTTTGTGTTAGGATTCATCATCATTTGTAACATTTCTGCTTGCGTTCAGTGAATGGAAACATTCGTGGCAGAGAGTCCAGCTGAGGGTTTGTTACAATTGTATCCAGTCCAGAATGTGATATAAAACAACCTGCACTTCAGACTGATACAATGTAACAAACTATCAGGGCAGAAGAGAGGACTGTGCTACTAATGTGTCTACCTCACCGAGGATTGTCTGGACTGATACATTGCAACAAAACCTCAGCTGTGTGTCATTATCTACTAATGCCTGAAGGGTCGCTAATTTATTCAGCGTCCCCTCCCCCATTATATTAGATCGGAAGAGAAGATGCCGGGCTGATTCCCATTAGGATGTCAATATCCTGTAGTGAAGCAGAACATTATATTACTGCGCCGCCGCCGCCACGGTGACAGCGCCAAAAATAACCGCTCAATGTCTGCAGAGCAGGTACTATATCTCCACTATAATAAAGATGCCATGAAGGGATCGGTCAATAACCGCTGGCACATATACAGCATTAATGGGCAGAGGACGCCCGCCGCCGCTACAGCCCACACCACCACAGTCCTGGTCATATGAAGTACTCACGCCCCTTCTCATCATATTATTATAACACTATTATCCTGCAGGGGGCGCTACAGCAGGTGCAGAGGTAGCAGGCACACCCGGGCCCACAGATCCTCGGCCACATAAGGCACCAGTGTTATAAATGGCACACGGAAGGCGGGGGGGTCCCTGGTACAGACTTTGCACAGGAGTTTCAAGGTTCCCCCTCTGTTATCCTGTACTGACAGCTTATCCTAGACCACTGGCCCACAGAGCTTACAATCTAACTCCCTACTCAGGTGTGTTTTTGTATTTTGGGGTCTTTTAACCCTTTCATGACTGTGGTTCACACATTATGTAAAATAAAACTCCACCTTTTATCACCAGGTAATTTCTTAATATATATTAATAGAGGTCACGGCTCCGTTTTTCTGTGACAGAGCTCCAAACCTTCTGCATAGTCATAGATTTACATGATAACATTCTGCTGCCTGCAGTCACCACTAGGGGGAACTCACTACATACACATATATACAGCTCCCATAGAGTTACATGATAATATTCTGCTGTCTGCAGTCACCACTAGGGGGAACTCACTACATACAGATATATACAGCTCCCATAGAGTTACATGATAACATTCTACTACCTGCAGTCACCACTAGGGGGAACTCACTACATACACATATATACAGCTCCTGTAGAGTTACATGATAATATTCTGCTGCCTGCAGTCACCACTAGGGGGAACTCACTACATACACATATATACAGCTCCCGTAGAGTTACATGATAATATTCTACTGCCTGCAGTCACCACTAGGGGGAGCTCACTGCATACAGATATATACAGCTCCCGTAGAGTTACATGATAATATTCTACTGCCTGCAGTCACCACTAGGGGGAGCTCACTACATACAAATATATACAGCTCCCGTAGAGTTACATGATAATATTCTACTGCCTGCAGTCACCACTAGGGGGAGCTCACTGCATACAGATATATACAGCTCCCATAGAGTTACATGATAATATTCTACTGCCTGCAGTCACCACTAGGGGGACTCACTACATACAAATATATACAGCTCCCATAGAGTTACAGGATAACATTCTACTGCCTGCAGTCACCACTAGGGGGAGCTCACTGCATACAGATATATACAGCTCCCATAGAGTTACATGATAATATTCTACTGCCTGCAGTCACCACTAGGGGGAGCTCACTACATACAAATATATACAGCTCCCGTAGAGTTACATGATAATATTCTACTGCCTGCAGTCACCACTAGGGGGAGCTCACTGCATACAGATATATACAGCTCCCATAGAGTTACATGATAATATTCTACTGCCTGCAGTCACCACTAGGCGGAGCTCACTACATACAGATATATACAGCTCCAATAGAGTTACATGATAACATTCTGCTGCCTGCAGTCACCACTAGGGGGAACTCACTACATACAGATATATACAGCTCCCATAGAGTTACATGATAACATTCTACTACCTGCAGTCACCACTAGGGGGAACTCACTACATACACATATATACAGCTCCTGTAGAGTTACATGATAATATTCTGCTGTCTGCAGTCACCACTAGGGGGAACTCACTACATACAGATATATACAGCTCCCATAGAGTTACATGATAACATTCTACTACCTGCAGTCACCACTAGGGGGAACTCACTACATACACATATATACAGCTCCTGTAGAGTTACATGATAATATTCTGCTGCCTGCAGTCACCACTAGGGGGAACTCACTACATACACATATATACAGCTCCCGTAGAGTTACATGATAATATTCTACTGCCTGCAGTCACCACTAGGGGGAGCTCACTGCATACAGATATATACAGCTCCCGTAGAGTTACATGATAATATTCTACTGCCTGCAGTCACCACTAAGGGGAGCTCACTACATACAAATATATACAGCTCCCATAGAGTTACATGATAATATTCTACTGCCTGCAGTCACCACTAGGCGGAGCTCACTACATACAGATATATACAGCTCCAATAGAGTTACATGATAACATTCTGCTGCCTGCAGTCACCACTAGGCGGAGCTCACTACATACAGATATATACAGCTCCCATAGAGTTACATGATAATATTCTACTGCCTGCAGTCACCACTAGGGGGAGCTCACTACATACAGATATATACAGCTCCCATAGAGTTACATGATAACATTCTACTGCCTGCAGTCACCACTAGGGGGAGCTCACTGCATACAGATATATACAGCTCCCATAGAGTTACATGATAATATTCTACTGCCTGCAGTCACCACTAGGGGGAGCTCACTGCATACAGATATATACAGCTCCCATAGAGTTACATGATAACATTCTACTGCCTGCAGTCACCACTAGGGGGAGCTCACTACATACAGATATATACAGCTCCCATAGAGTTACATGATAATATTCTACTGCCTGCAGTCACCACTAGAGGGAGCTCACTACATACAGATATATACAGCTCCCATAGAGTTACATGATAACATTCTACTGCCTGCAGTCACCACTAGGGGGAGCTCACTGCATACAGATATATACAGCTCCCATAGAGTAACATGATAATATTCTACTGCCTGCAGTCACCACTAGGGGGAGCTCACTACATACAGATATATACAGCTCCTATAGAGTTACATGATAACATTCTGCTGCCTGCAGTCACCACTAGCGGGAGCTCACTACATACAGATATATACAGCTCCCATAGAGTTACATGATAATATTCTACTGCCTGCAGTCACCACTAGGGGGAGCTCACTGCATACAGATATATACAGCTCCCATAGAGTTACATGATAACATTCTGCTGCCTGCAGTCACCACTAGCGGGAGCTCACTACATACAGATATATACAGCTCCCATAGAGTTACATGATAACATTCTGCTGCCTGCAGTCACCACTAGGCGGAGCTCACTACATACAGATATATACAGCTCCCATAGAGTTACATGATAACATTCTGCTGCCTGCAGTCACCACTAGAGGGAGCTCACGACATACAGATATATACAGCTCCCATAGAGTTACATGATAATATTCTACTGCCTGCAGTCACCACTAGGGGGAGCTCACTGCATACAGATATATACAGCTCCCATAGAGTTACATGATAACATTCTGCTGCCTGCAGTCACCACTAGGGGGAGCTCACTGCATACAGATATATACAGCTCCCGTAGAGTTACATGATAACATGCTACTGCCTGCAGTCACCGCTAGGGGGAGCTCAGAAGATCACTGTATACTGTTTATACATAGAACTCAATAATAACGCAGTATACAGTGAACTCCCCCGAGTGGTGGCTGCGGGCTGCAGAATTTTATCATGTAACTCTGTCCCTGCAGAGGATTTGGAGCTGTGTATCAGAATAATAGATCTCTGAGCGCTGTAAATATATATTAAGAAATCAGTCAGCACAGAATGGATTTAGATTAAAAAAAGCAAAATAATGGTCACGGGCGGACATTCACTTTAAGGTCTAAGACTTTCTAATATATTTTGTCTTTCATTCCTCACTATTTATCTCTGATTGCTGTCGGTGAATAGAACCCTTCTTATTTACATTCAGAGTCTGAAAACCCATCTTGACCTAGTTCTATATACATAGCAGGAAGTTGTTACAATGTATCAGTGAAGTTCAGAGCTATCAGCATGGAGTCAGGGACGGGAGAGGGATTTGTGCAGCTGCTGTGTTTAGCTCGCAGAGGTTTCTCTACACTGAGACATTGGAACAAGCCCTCAGCTGTAAGAAGTATTATGTCAGGACGGGTTTTTAGTCTCTGGAGTTGAGCAAAAATGTTCCCTTTCACTGACAGCAAGCAGAATCTTGAAAATGGTGGGGAATTGAAACACAAAGGATTACTTGACATAAGACTGGACAATGCCTGGAGTCAGTCAGCTGTAACATTGCAGCAAAACTTCAGCTATTGTACGTGTGACCCGCTTCTGGTGTATGGTCCACCGCTCAGTCATCCTATGATCCGGGTCTATGTGGTGCTCCGGTTCTGAGTTATTTTCAGCCCGTTTCATGTGGGTGGAGCTGTGATCAGCCGCAGGTCTGTGGGAAGTGGTAATTAGGGGGTTGTCAGGCTCATAAGATGTAATTACTGCAGCAGTGTCACAGGAGAAGTGCGTCACAGCTGGGGATCAGGTGGTATACGGAAGTGAGTGTCAGCTCTTGTGTACAGCCTGGGTCACAATCATCACTATATCGCAGCATAATGTCACGTTATGAATGCACAATGGCTGACGCTATTATGGGGTACTGTGGCTGTTACTGTTATAGGGGCACTGTGTGATCGACACTATTATGGGGTACTGCGGCTGTTACTGTTATAGGGGCACTGTGATCGACACTATTATGGGGTACTGTGGCTGTTACTGTTATAGGGGCACTGTGATCGACACTATTATGGGGTACTGCGGCTGTTACTGTTATAGGGGCACTGTGATCGACACTATGGGGTACTGCGGCTGTTACTGTTATAGGGGCACTGTGATCGACACTATTATGGGGTACTGCGGCTGTTACTGTTATAGGGGCACTGTGATCGACACTATTATGGGGTACTGCGGCTGTTACTGTTATAGGGGCACTGTGATCGACACTATTATGGGGTACTGTGATCGACACTATTATGGGGTACTGTGGCTGTTATGGTATGTTCACATGGCTTATTTTTGGCCGTTTTTTGGGCCGTAAATTCGCCAAAAAATCAAAAGCAGAACGCCTCCAAACATCTGCCCATTGATTTCAATGGAAAATACGGCGTTTTGCTCTGACGGAGCATTTTTTTTACGTGGCCGTTTTTGGAGCCGTTTTTCATTGACTCTATAGAATAACCGCTCCAAAAACGGCCACGTAAAAAAAAAAGCAGCAAAAAAACAAAACTGCTCCGTATATAGCAGGACTTTATATATAGATATCAGTATCTGTATGTACCTATACACTATACATATCGGTATATACCCGGGTATATATATATATAATCCCCTCATAGATAACAGTGCAGCCTGTGCTCACCTCATCATCTACTACAGCGGTGTTGTATATTGTCTACTCCACCATTTAGTTGCTGGTTATAATGGGGTGTTTATCTAATATTGATCCAATACTGGGGTCACTGATCGCTGCTCCTAATGAGGGGTATATAGGGGCATAATCGTGTTGTATTATTTTGCATTGTTTCTCCAGAGAAATGAACACATTTCTATTAATCTCTTGTGAATTTGACTTCAATGGGAAAAACTGCAACAAAATGTGTTACATGTTTTATACTCCATTCACATCCAAAGCTGAATTCATAATGTTGTGCTGTTTTCCCATTAGCTGAAAGTCTTTATCATTCCTCCAAAAATGTAAATAGTGCAGTGCTCCAGCACGTGGCTCATCCAGTGGGCGTCTGTCAGCTCAGTGCTGATGGATTCCACATGACAGCCTGAAGAGATTTTAATGCAGCTTTGGATGTGACTGGAGTATAAAAATGATGTAACTCAAGAAAAGTAAAGTATTTTTACAAAGTTTTATCTTATTATGTGTAGGTGTGACCCTGATAATCAGCACAAGTAGACGTAATATCTCACATTTTATGGGGGAGCACGTGCTACTCCTACCCACATCGCCCCACATCTCATCACAGCGCTCTCTTGTGGGGGTCTCATGCGTCAGTGTGTGGGCAGCCGCTTCTCAGACCTCCACAGAAGGGAACTCCATGTACAGTTGGGGAAGATCGTCAATTACAACACATCGCGGCCGTTAACATGGAAAAACGGATAAAATTGCATCAATAACGGATCGCTGAACGCCGCCACCTCAGAAATGAGTCACCCCTCAGCCGGCGGTGACCAGCAAATGTACAAATCACTGACTATAGGATCTGCAGAATATTCCATCTATATTGATACGTGGACCATTTTAAAGATCTCTGTTTGCTGTCAGTGAATAGGGACATTACCTTTACATCCAGAGGCTGAAAACCTATCCGATTATGAGTTCTGAGGGTTTGCTACATTTGTATCCAATCTAGACAATCCTCTGTGGGCTGAACGTTCTGGACTCCAGAAGGATACACGTTGCCTGCGCTGATACATTGTAACAAACTATCAGCTCAGGAGGGAGATTTGTGCTGCTGATCTATAATCCCAGACTTTTGGATAGTTCTCTCTTTATAGGGGAATTATAAACGGTTTGGAGATGATATATCCCCGTCTGGACCAGTCACCCGCTAGCAGGCGTCTCTTTGCTTCCTGTAAGTGACCCCCTCGTGAGCCGCCCCCTCCTTGATGGCCCAGACTTTCTGTAAGTCTCAGAAGAGACAGTGCGAGTTTTCTGAGTGATCCACTAACCTAATAAGAGCGCTCACTAGTAGGGGGGGGGGGGGCACATACTTTCCCTGATCGACAGTTAAATGCATTTTCTGCTTTTCTATTGAATTGTCCCCATGTGACCCGAATGACGGATCCTGCAGCGTGAATGTGGTGGAAAGTTCCCTCGTACAAGGTACACCGCTCCGGAACCTGCTATAAATGTAAGTGTCAGAGTAAGCATGGGCGTGGACTTCCTGGGCAGGGGCGTACACCTAGGAGGGAGGAGCCTATACAAGATCACAATAGACTCCTCCTCCTGCTGTGGTGTGATAAGGCTGAGCTTTGGGAAAAGTGTATCGGCAGTCGTGAAGGGGTTAAAGTGAATCTGTCACTGGTTCTCTGTAAAGAAAAATAAAATAAAAATAAAATGCTGCCATTAATTAGACACATGACCAGAAAATGTAAGCTCCGCCTCTAAGACTCCTATGAGCTCCTCCCATTTCTAAAAAGGTGGGGCTATAGGACAAAACATCATGTGATCTTTTTTGGCTCTGCTGAGTGGCTGAGAGGGACATCTGTGATAAACAATAAGTCATGATTGGCCCTTTGTTGACAGACTTTGTGGATGTGAGGGCGCCCCCCCCCCCCCCCCGTCCCCGTGACAGTTTCCCTTTAAGTTAACCCCTTGCAACTCTCCACATGATGCACCACTACAACTCCTGTGCCTGTCAGGGTTTGCTGGGAGTTGTAGTGTTAGGGGAGACAAAGGTTGGGGACCGGTGTAAACTTGATAAACAGCAGCTTATACCCAGCCATGCGTGCGGGCGGCTTATACCCAGCCATGATACCACTATTACTATCCTGTATCTAATCCCATCATGGGTGATACCGCTATTACTATCCTGTATCTAATCCCATCGTGGGTGATACCACTATTACTATCCTGTATCTAATCCCATCATGTGTGATACCGCTATTACTATCCTGTATCTAATCCCATCATGTGTGATACCACTATTACTATCCTGTATCTAATCCCATCGTGTCTGATACCACTATTACTATCCTGTAAATAATCCCATCATGTGTGATACCACTATTACTATCCTGTATCTAATCCCATCATGTGTGATACCACTATTACTATCCTGTATCTAATCCCATCATGTGTGATACCACTATTACTATCCTGTATCTAATCCCATCGTGTCTGATACCACTATTACTATCCTGTATCTAATCCCATCATGTGTGATACCACTGTTACTATCCTGTAAATAATCCCATCATGTGTGATACCACTATTACTATCCTGTATCTAATCCCATCATGTGTGATACCACTATTACTATCCTGTATCTAATCCCATCGTGTCTGATACCACTATTACTATCCTGTAAATAATCCCATCATGTGTGATACCACTATTACTATCCTGTATCTAATCCCATCATGTGTGATACCACTATTACTATCCTGTATCTAATCACATCATGTGTGATACCACTATTACTATCCTGTACCTAATCCCATCGTGTGTGATACCACTATTACTGTCCTGTATCTAATCCCATCGTGGGTGATACCACTATTACTATCCTGTATCTAATCCCATCATGTGTGATACCACTATTACTGTCCTGTATCTAATCCCATCGTGGGTAATACCACTATTACTATCCTGTATCTAATTCCATTGTGTGTGATACCACTATTACTATCCTGTATCTAATCCCATCGTGGGTGATACCACTATTACTATCCTGTATCTAATCCCATCGTGTCTGATACCGCTATTACTATCCTGTATCTAATCCCATCATGTGTCATACCACTATTACTATCCTGTATCTAATCCCATCGTGTGTGATACCACTATTACTATCTTGTATCTAATCCCATCGTGTGTGATACCACTATTACTATCCTGTATCTAATCCCATCATGTGTGATACCACTATTACTATCCTGTATCTAATCCCATCATGGGTGATACCGCTATTACTATCCTGTATCTAATCCCATCATGGGTGATACCGCTATTACTATCCTGTATCTAATCCCATCATGGGTGATACCGCTATTACTATCTTGTATCTAATCCCATCGTGTGTGATACCGCTATTACTATCCTGTATCTAATCCCATCGTGTGTGATACCGCTATTACTATCCTGTATCTAATCCCATCGTGTGTGATACCGCTATTACTATCCTGTATCTAATCCCATAGTGGATGATACCACTATTACTATCCTGTATCTAATCCCATCATGGGTGATACCGCTATTACTATCCTGTATCTAATCCCATCATGTGTGATACCACTATTACTATCCTGTATCTAATCCCATCATGTGTGATACCACTATTACTATCCTGTATCTAATCCCATCATGGGTGATACCACTATTACTATCCTGTATCTAATCCCATCATGTGTGATACCACTATTACTATCCTGTATCTAATCCCATCGTGGGTGATACCACTATTACTATCCTGTATCTAATCCCATCGTGGGTGATACCGCTATTACTATCCTGTATCTAATCCCATCGTGGGTGATACCACTATTACTATCCTGTATCTAATCCCATCATTTGTGATACCACTATTACTATCCTGTATCTAATCCCATCATGTGTGATACCACTATTACTATCCTGTATCTAATCCCATCATGGGTGATACCACTATTACTATCCTGTATCTAATCCCATCATGTGTGATACCACTATTACTATCCTGTATCTAATCCCATCATTTGTGATACCGCTATTACTATCCTGTATCTAATCCCATCGTGGGTGATACCACTATTACTATCCTGTATCTAATCCCATCGTGGGTGATACCACTATTACTATCCTGTATCTAATCCCATCATTTGTGATACCACTATTACTATCCTGTATCTAATCCCATCATGTGTGATACCACTATTACTATCCTGTATCTAATCCCATCATGGGTGATACCACTATTACTATCCTGTATCTAATCCCATCATGTGTGATACCACTATTACTATCCTGTATCTAATCCCATCATGTGTGATACCACTATTACTATCCTGTATCTAATCCCATCATGTGTGATACCACTATTACTATCCTGTATCTAATCCCATCATGTGTGATACCGCTATTACTCTGCTGGCCAGCACCATGGAGAGCGTCATCCAGCACGGAGGACAAATCCTCCCCTCCCCCGGAGCGTTATATACTGGACTATTATCAGGAGCACATCAGCAGCGCATGTCTCCCGCCTGTCCTGTCATGTGTGATACTGTCTACTGAGCTGTGTATCTAATCCTATCATGTGTGATACTGTCTACTGAGCTGTGTATCTAATCCTATCATGTGTGATACTGTCTACTGAGCTGTGTATCTAATACTATCATGTGTGATACTGTCTGCTGAGCTGTGTATCTAATCCTATCATGTGTAATACTGTCTGCTGAGCTATGTATCTAATCCTATCATGTGTGATACTGTCTTCTGAGCTGTGTATCTAATCCTATCATGTGTGATACTGCCTGCTGAGCTGTGTATCTAATCCTATCATGTGTGATACTGTCTGCTGAGCGGTGTATCTAAGTCTCATGTGTGATACTGTCTGCTGAGCTGTGTATCTAATCCTATCATGTGTGATACTGTCTGCTGAACTGTATCTAATCCTATCATGTGTGATACTGTCTCCTGAGCTGTGTATCTAATCCTATCATGTGTGATACTGCCTGCTGAACTGTGTATCTAATCCTATCATGTGTGATACTGTCTGCTGAGCTGTGTATCTAATCCTATCATGTGTGATACGGTCTGCTAAGCTGTGTATCTAATCCTATCATGTGTGATACTGTCTCCTGAGCTGTGTATCTAATCCTATCATGTGTGATACTGTCTGCTGAGCTGTGTATCTAATCCTATCATGTGTGATACTGCCTGCTGAGCCGGTGTATCTAATCCTATCATGTGTGATACTGTCTGCTGAGCTGTGTATCTAATCCTATCATGTGTGATACTGTCTGCTGAGCTGTGTATCTAATCCTATCATGTGTGATACTGTCTGCTGAGCCCCTGTATCTAATCCTATCATGTGTGATACTGTCTGCTGAGCCGTGTATCTAATCCTATCATGTGTGATACTGTCTGCTGAACTGTATCTAATCCTGACATGTGTGATACTGTCTGCTGAGCTGTGTATCTAATCCTATCATGTGTGATACTGTCTGCTGAGCTGTGTATCTAATCCTATCATGTGTGATACTGTCTGCTGAGCTGTGTATCTAATCCTATCATGTGTGATACTGTCTGCTGAGCCCTGTATCTAATCCTATCATGTGTGATACTGTCTGCTGAGCTGTGTATCTAATCCTATCATGTGACACACTGAGAAGCACACAGGACTACATCCCCCATTATGTTATACCAGGAGATGATGTTGTGAAGCAGCTCAGTCTCATTACTGTCTGGAGCTTTCAGGGTTAATATCCTCCTATTCCCAGGCTGGGGGGGGGGGGGGGGGTGTAGGATAAAGGGGTTGGGGGAGGGGAGAGAGGGACAGGGGTTCTGTGTATGGGAATAATGCCAGTGATGCCAGCTGCACGCCACTCCCTGCATGTTAATGAGTACAGACCATAGGAGCGGGCACCGAGGACCATCACATGCCCACAGGGGGGTCCTGAGACTTGTTTCATTACTAGAGCCCCCTCCTCCTTTTCTTCTCTTTGCGGGGGGGGGGGGGGGGGAATAAACTGACATTTAAACTTTAAATTCCTTTACTTAAAGAGAAATCGCACCTTTAATGTCCCCAACCAGAGAAGAAATAATCATCAGATATAAACTCAGGACAGAAATGTCATTTATAGAGGATGGCGGGGGAAGGGAGCCCCCCACTGACTGCAGCTTCAGCAGTACCCCCCCCCCCCAATGCTGCAGGAGGGGGGCACACTACCATATTCACCACCTGCCCCATAGTCAAATGCACTGCTGGCACCTTCTGAAAGTCTCCTGTCCTGGACCTGCAAAACTGCCTCCCACATGGGATTCTTCGTGTATTCCCCTTTAAACGGAGGCTTCACCTTTTATTAACTTTGGCTCGACAGTGATTGGATGTGACATCCGGCATCTCTTATATATATTGTAATCGCCTTTTTACAATTCTCTTTTATTTTTAACTTCTTTTTCACCAAAAAAATATCTGCGATTGGCACCAGGAAACTGTCAACATGTTGCTGTTGATGGATCTGTTATATTTATAAACTGTCTATATTACTTTGAGTGCATTGTGATGTCAGGCTGTGAATGAGTTAAGCTTTCCTGAGTATTCACACAATCTATTGATGCTATACTACTACTAATAATAATATAATAAGGACACAATAGTATCTGTCAGCAGCTTGTTGATGGTTTCCAGCTACTGACACAGTAATATTGTAGAATCATAGCCAAATACAAAGTTAGAACAATTAATAATATACATTGTATTTACCTGTGCCAAAGTCAGTGGTGCCCCAGTCTATTATAGCTGATAACAGAGAACAATAGATTGTATTCACCTGTCCTACAGTAATCCTCGCCCAGCCTGACATGTCTGATAACAGAGAACAATAGATTGTATTCACCTGTCCTACAGTCATCCTCCCCCACCCTGACATGTCTGATAACAGAGAACAATAGATTGTATTCACCTGTCCTACAGTCATCCTCCCCCACCCTGACATGTCTGATAACGGAGAACAATAGATTGTATTCACCTGTCCTACAGTCATCCTCCCCCAGCCTGACATGTCTGATAACAGAGAACAATATATTGTATACACCTGTCCTACAGTCATCCTCTCCTCAGCCTGACATGTCTGATAACAGAGAACAATAGATTGTATTCACCTGTCCTACAGTCATCGTCCCCAGCCTGACATGTCTGATAACAGAGAACAATAGATTGTATTCACCTGTCCTACAGACATCCTCCCCCCAGCCTGACATGTCTGATAACAGAGAACAATATATTGTATTCACCTGTCCTACAGTCATCCTCCCCCAGCCTGACATGTCTGATAGCAGAGAACAATAGATTGTATTCACCTGTCCTACAGTCATCCTCCCCCAGCCTGACATGTCTGATAACAGAGAACAATAGATTGTATTCACCTGTCCTACAGTCATCCTCCCCCAGCCTGACATGTCTGATAACAGAGAACAATAGACTGTATTCACCTGTCCTACAGTCATCCTCTCCCCAGCCTGACATGTCTGATAACAGAGAACAATAGACTGTATTCACCTGTCCTACAGTCATCCTCCCCCAGCCTGACATGTCTGATAACAGAGAACAATAGATTGTATTCACCTGTCCTACAGTCATCCTCTCCCCTGCCTGACATGTCTGATAACAGAGAACAATAGATTGTATTCACCTGTCCTACAGTCATCCTCCCCCAGCCTGACATGTCTGATAACAGAGAACAATAGATCTTATTCACCTGTCCTACAGTCATCCTCTCCCCAGCCTGACATGTCTGATAACAGGGACAATAGATTGTATTCACCTGTCCTACCGTCATCCTCCCCCAGCCTGATATGTCTGATAACAGAGAACAACACATTGTATTCACCTGTCCTACAGTCATCCTCCCCCAGCCTGACATGTTTGATAACAGAGAACAATAGATTGTATTCACCTGTCCTACAGTCATCCTCTCTCCAGCCTGACATGTTTGATAACAGAGAACAATAGATTGTATTCACCTGTCCTACAGTCATCCTCTCTCCAGCCTGACATGTTTGATAACAGAGAACAATAGATTGTATTCACCTGTCCTACAGTCATCCTCCCCCCCCCAGCCTGACATGTCTGATAACAGAGAACAATAGATTGTATTCACCTATCCTACAGTCATCCTCTCCCAGCCTGACATGTCTGATAACAGGGACAATAGATTGTATTCACCTGTCCTACAGTCATCCTCCCCCAGCCTGACATGTCTGATAACAGAGAACAATAGATTGTAGTCACCTGTCCTACAGTCATCCTCTCCTCAGCCTGACATGTCTGATAACAGGGACAATAGATTGTATTCACCTGTCCTACAGTCATCCTCTCCCCAGCCTGCCATGTCTGATAACAGAGAACAATAGATTGTATTCACCTGTCCTACAGTCATCCTCTCTCCAGCCTGACATGTTTGATAACAGAGAACAATAGATTGTATTCACCTGTCCTACAGTCATCCTCTCTCCAGCCTGACATGTTTGATAACAGAGAACAATAGATTGTATTCACCTGTCCTACAGTCATCCTCCCCCCCCCAGCCTGACATGTCTGATAACAGAGAACAATAGATTGTATTCACCTATCCTACAGTCATCCTCTCCCAGCCTGACATGTCTGATAACAGGGACAATAGATTGTATTCACCTGTCCTACAGTCATCCTCCCCCCAGCCTGACATGTCTGATAACAGAGAACAATAGATTGTATTCACCTGTCCTACAGTCATCCTCTCCCCAGCCTGCCATGTCTGATAACAGAGAACAATAGATTGTAGTCACCTGTCCTACAGTCATCCTCTCCTCAGCCTGACATGTCTGATAACAGGGACAATAGATTGTATTCACCTGTCCTACAGTCATCCTCCCCCAGCCTGACATGTCTGATAACAGAGAACAATAGATTGTATTCACCTGTCCTACAGTCATCCTCTCCTCAGCCTGACATGTCTGATAACAGGGACAATAGATTGTATTCACCTGTCCTACAGTCATCCTCCCCCAGCCTGACATGTCTGATAACAGAACAATGTGAGTGCAGTACGTGTTTATGTGAATGCAGTGAGTGCATATGTGAGTGCAGTGAATGTACATGTGAGTGCAGTGAGTTTATATGTGAGTGCACTGAATGCAGTGAGAGTATTTGTGAGTGCAGTGAGTTTATATGAGTGTATACGTAATTGTATATATGAGTGCAGTAAGTGTAAATGTGAGTGTATATGTTAGTGCAGTGAGTGCATATGTTAGTGTATATGTGAGTGTCTATGTGAGCGTATATGTGATTGTAAATATATGTGAGTGCAGTGAGTGTACATGTAAGTGTATATTTGAGTGCAGTGAGTGTATATTTGAGTGCAGTGAGTGTATATTTGAGTGCAGTGAGTGTATATTTGAGTGCAGTGAGTGTATATTTGAGTGTATATGTTAGTGCAGTGAGTGTATATGTGAGTGTGTGTGAATGCAGTGAGTGTATATATTGGCATATATGTGAGTGCAGTGAGTGTATATGTTCATGTATAAGTGAGTGTACATGTAAGTATTAGTGAGTGTATATGTGAGTGCAGTGAGTGTATATGTGAGTGTGTATGTGAATGCAGTGAGTGTATATGTTAGCATATATGTGAGTGCAGTAAGTGTATAAGTGAGTGTATATGTTCGTGCATATGTGAGTGCAGTGAGTGTATAAGTGAGTGCATATGTGAGTGTATAAGTAAGTGTATATGTTAGTATATTTGTGAGTGTATATGTGAGTGTATATTTGAATGCAGTGAGTATATATGTGAGTGCAATGACTGTATATATGAGTTCAGTGAGTATATATGTGAGTGCAATGACTATATATGAGTTCAGTGAGTGTATATGTGAGTGTATATTTGAATGCAGTGAGTGTATATGTGAGAGCAGTGAGTGTATATATTAGCATATATGTGAGTCCAGTGAGTGTAAATGTGTGTAGATTTGAATGCAGGGAGTGTATATGTGAGTGTATATGTGAATGCAGTGAGTGTATATATTAGCATATATGTGACTGTATATGTGAGTTCAGTGAGTGTATATGTGTGTATATTTGAATGCAGGGAGTGTATATGTGAGTGCAGTGAGTGTATATGTTAGCATATATGTGAGTGTGTATGTGAGTGTATATGTGAGTGCAGTGAGTGTATATGTGAGTGCAGTGAGTATATATGTGAGTGCAATGACTATATATGAGTTCAGTGAGTGTATATGTGAGTGTATATGTGAGTGCAGTGAGTGTGTATGTGAGTGCAGTGAGTGTGTATGTGAGTGCAGTGAGTGTGTATGTGAGTGCAGTGAGTGTATATGTGAGTGCAGTGAGTGTATATGTGGGTAGGTGGGTGCAGTGAGTGGGTAGGTGAGTGCAGTGAGTGTATAGGTGAGTGCAGTGAGTGTATAGGTGAGTGCAGTGAGTGGGTAGGTGAGTGCAGTGAGTGTATATGTTAGCAAAATTAGACATTGGGATGCACTCCTCAGTCTATTGGCGTGGTGCTAGTAAGGTAGGGACGAGAATCCCACAATATTGGAAATATATAACCCCAGCACACACAGAGGTACAAGAGATCCAGATGCAAGCAAATGTAAGTTTTATTGCAACAAAAGTTGGTAAAGTTGAGGTAGTAAGCGACTTGGTAAGACGTTTCGGTCGACCCTCGGCCTTTGTCACTGTCGCTGTTCGTCGATATCGCTGGTATGGGATGTCGGCCGGAACGTCTTACCAAGTCGCTTACTACCTCAACTTTACCAACTTTTGTTGCAATAAAACTTACATTTGCTTGCATCTGGATCTCTTGTACCTCTGTGTGTGCTGGGGTTATATATTTCCAGTGTATATGTGAGTGTATATGTGAGTATGTATATGTGAGTGCAGTGAGTGTATATGTGAGTGCAGTGAGTGTATATGTGAGTGTATATGTTAGTGAGTGCATATGTGAGTGTATATGTGAGTGCAGTGAGTGTATATGTGAGTGCAGTGAGTGTATATGTGAGTGCAGTGAGTGTATATGTGAGTGCAGTGACTGTATATGTGAGTGTATATGTGAGTGCAGTGAGTGCATATGTTAGTGTATATATATGTGAGTGTATATGTGAGTGCAGTGAGTGTGTATGTGAGTGCATATGTGAGTGCATATGTTAGTATATATATGTGAGTGCATATGTTAGTATATATATGTGAGTGTATATGAGTGCAGTGAGTGTATATGTGAGTGCAGTGAATGTATATGTGAGTGTATATGTGAGTGCAGTGAGTGTATATGTGAGTGTATATGTGAGTGCAGTGAGTGTATATGTGAGTGCAGTGAGTGTATATGTGAGTGTATATGTGAGTGCAGTGACTGTATATGTGAGTGCAGTGACTGTATATGTGAGTGTATATGTGAGTGTATATGTGAGTGTATATGTGAGTGTATATGTGAGTGCAGTGAGTGTATATGTGAGTGCAGTGAGTGTATATGTGAGTGCAGTGAGTGTGTATGTGAGTGCAGTGAGTGTGTATGTGAGTGCAGTGACTGTATATGTGAGTGCAGTGACTGTATATGTGAGTGCAGTGACTGTATATGTGAGTGTATATGTGAGTGTATATGTGAGTGTATATGTGAGTGTATATGTGAGTGCAGTGAGTGTGTATGTGAGTGCAGTGAGTGTGTATGTGAGTGCAGTGAGTGTGTATGTGAGTGCAGTGAGTGTGTATGTGAGTGCAGTGAGTGTATATGTGAGTGCAGTGAGTGTATATGTGAGTGCAGTGAGTGTATATGTGAGTGCAGTGAGTGTATATGTGAGTGCAGTGAGTGTATATGTGAGTGCAGTGAGTGTATATGTGAGTGCAGTGAGTGTATATGTGACAAAGGCTCACCATATACAGCCGAAACGTTACACAAGGGTAAATAAAAACCCTTTTTTTTTCACCTTTGAATTGGAGTGCTGCCTATTTTTGGATATATTGGAAACTTTGGAGCCAAGAATCAGGTTCCTATGGCGTGCACCCACCTGAAATTCAAGCTGGTGCTGCTGGGCGGTGGACTAGATAGATAGATAGATAGATAGATAGATAGATATTAGATAGATAGATATGAGATAGATAGATAGATAGATAGATAGATATGAGATAGATAGATAGATATGAGATAGATAGATATGAGATAGATAGATAGATATGAGATAGATAGATAGATAGATAGATAGATATGAGATAGATAGATATGAGATAGATAGATAGATATGAGATAGATAGATAGATATGAGATAGATAGATAGATATGAGATAGATAGATATGAGATAGATAGATAGATATGAGATAGATAGATATGAGATAGATAGATAGATATGAGATAGATAGATATGAGATAGATAGATATGAGATAGATAGATAGATATGAGATAGATAGATAGATAGATAGATAGATATGAGATAGATAGATAGATATGAGATAGATAGATATGAGATAGATAGATAGATAGATATGAGATAGATAGATATGAGATAGATAGATAGATATGAGATAGATAGATAGATATGAGATAGATAGATAGATATGAGATAGATAGATAGATATGAGATAGATAGATAGATATGAGATAGATAGATAGATATGAGATAGATAGATAGATATGAGATAGATAGATAGATATGAGATAGATAGATAGATATGAGATAGATAGATAGATAGATAGATAGATAGATATTAGATAGATAGATAGATATTAGATAGATAGATATGAGAGATAGATAGATAGATAGATAGATAGATAGATATGAGATAGATAGATAGATATGAGATAGATAGATATGAGATAGATAGATAGATATGAGATAGATAGATAGATAGATAGATAGATAGATATGAGATAGATAGATATGAGATAGATAGATAGATATGAGATAGATAGATAGATATGAGATAGATAGATAGATATGAGATAGATAGATATGAGATAGATAGATAGATATGAGATAGATAGATATGAGATAGATAGATAGATATGAGATAGATAGATATGAGATAGATAGATATGAGATAGATAGATAGATATGAGATAGATAGATAGATAGATAGATAGATATGAGATAGATAGATAGATATGAGATAGATAGATATGAGATAGATAGATAGATAGATATGAGATAGATAGATATGAGATAGATAGATAGATATGAGATAGATAGATAGATATGAGATAGATAGATATGAGATAGATAGATATGAGATAGATAGATAGATATGAGATAGATAGATAGATATGAGATAGATAGATAGATATGAGATAGATAGATATGAGATAGATAGATAGATATGAGATAGATAGATAGATATGAGATAGATAGATAGATATGAGATAGATAGATAGATAGATAGATAGATATGAGATAGATAGATATGAGATAGATAGATAGATATGAGATAGATAGATAGATATGAGATAGATAGATAGATAGATATGAGATAGATAGATAGATATGAGATAGATAGATAGATATGAGATAGATAGATAGATATGAGATAGATAGATAGATATGAGATAGATAGATAGATAGATAGATATGAGATAGATAGATAGATAT
Organism: Rhinoderma darwinii; assembly: GCF_050947455.1. Classification (NCBI taxonomy): domain Eukaryota; kingdom Metazoa; phylum Chordata; class Amphibia; order Anura; family Rhinodermatidae; genus Rhinoderma; species Rhinoderma darwinii. The sequence goes on from NW_027464109.1 coordinate 163,034, forward strand.
GAGATAGATATGAGATAGATAGATAGATAGATAGATAGATATGAGATAGATATGAGATAGATAGATAGATATGAGATAGATAGATAGATAGATATGAGATAGATAGATAGATATGAGATAGATATGAGATAGATAGATAGATATGAGATAGAGAGATAGATATGAGATAGATAGATATGAGATAGATAGATATGAGATAGATAGATATGAGATAGATAGATAGATATGAGATAGATAGATATGAGATAGAGAGATAGATAGATATGAGATAGATAGATATGAGATAGATAGATAGATAGATATGAGATAGATAGATAGATAGATATGAGATAGATAGATAGATATGAGATAGATAGATAGATATGAGATAGATAGATAGATATGAGATAGATAGATAGATATGAGATAGATAGATAGATGAGAGATAGATAGATAGATAGATAGATATGAGATAGATAGATAGATAGATATGAGTTAGATAGATAGATAGATATGAGATAGATAGATAGATATGAGATAGATAGATAGATATGAGATAGATAGATAGATATGAGATAGATAGATAGATATGAGATAGATAGATAGATATGAGTTAGATAGATAGATATGAGTTAGATAGATAGATATGAGAGATAGATAGATAGATAGATAGATAGATAGATATGAGATAGATAGATATGAGATAGATAGATATGAGATAGATAGATAGATATGAGATAGATAGATAGATAGATATGAGAGAGATAGATATGAGATAGATATGAGATAGATAGATAGATATGAGAGATAGATAGATAGATATGAGATAGATAGATATGAGATAGATAGATAGATAGATATGAGATAGATAGATAGATAGATAGATATATGAGATAGATAGATAAATATGAGATAGATAGATATGAGATAGATAGATATTAGATAGATAGATAGATATGGATAGTTAGTTAGATAGATATAGATATAGATATAGATAGATAGATAGATAGATATGAGATAGATATGAGATAGATAGATAGATAGATATGAGAGATAGATAGATAGATATGAGATAGATAGATAGATAGATAGATATGAGATAGATAGATAGATAGATATATGAGATAGATAGATAGATAGATAGATATATGAGATAGATAGATAAATATGAGATAGATAGATATGAGATGGATAGATAGATAGATAGATAGATATGGATAGTTAGTTAGATAGATAGATAGATAGATAGATATGAGATAGATAGATAGATAGATATGAGATAGATAGATAGATAGATAGAGATATTAGATAGATAGATAGAGATATTAGATAGATAGATAGAGATTAGATAGATAGATAGATAGAGATAAGATAGATATGAGATAGATAGATAGATATGAGATAGATAGATATGAGATAGATAGATAGATATGAGATAGATAGATAGAGATATGAGATAGATAGATAGATATGAGATAGATATGAGATAGATAGATAGATAGATATGAGATAGATATGAGATAGATAGATATGAGATAGATAGATAGAGATTAGATAGATAGATAGATAGATAGATAGAGATAAGATAGATATGAGATAGATAGATATGAGATAGATAGATAGATATGAGATAGATAGATAGATAGATAGATAGATAGATATGAGATAGATAGATAGATATGAGATAGATAGATAGATATGAGATAGATAGATAGATATGAGATAGATAGATAGATATGAGATAGATAGATAGATAGATAGATAGATAGATAGATAGATAGATAGATATATGAGATAGATATGAGATAGATAGATAGATATGAGATAGATATGAGATAGATAGATAGATAGATATGAGATAGATATGAGATAGATAGATAGACATACATATCATATAGACCAGGCCTACTCCTTCATCATAGTCTGGCCTACAACTCTCATCGTTTTACCTTTTCCGAGTTTCACCAGGGTCGGCAGCCGGAATTTACTGACAACCACATCCAGGGGTAACGCCACCGAGCTCCAGCTGAGCTCCGAGATGCCGGACGCCACTTTCTCCATAGCTTTCCTGGGATTCCGGCATAGCCTCAACAAAAGTCCAGAACCTCAGGGGTCCAGATGTCCCAGAACTACTACCACCCCCATCATCAGCTGCAGCAATCCAACCGCCACAAAGCAGATCCACAGCAATGATGAGAGGGAACCGTGGGGGGCAACAGCGTCTCCAGTGCGTGCCATGCTGCCGGTGCCCCAAGTGAGCTCCACATTCACAGGGCGAGCAGCTCCACCCCCACCCGGCTCCACTCACTCCTATCATCCGCTGGGAAGAAGTGGTCCTTACAATGATGCTACTCCAGCCCCTCCCCGGGAGGAGAGCGAGGAGGGGGCGCAGCAGCATCAGACCCGGAGAACGAAGCGGCCCCTGCAGGGCACTCATTCATAAAACACCAGCTTAACCCATCAAGTGCCAGAGATACCAATATAGAACTGTATCTAATCCTATCATGTGTGATACTGTCTGCTGAGCTGTGTATCTAATCCTATCATGTGTGATAGCGTCTGCTGAGCTGTGTATCTAATCCTATCATGTGTGATACTGTCTGCTGAGCTGTGTATCTAATCCTATCATGTGTGATACTGTCTGCTGAACTGTATCTAATCCTATCATGTGTGATACTGTCTGCTGAGCTGTGTATCTAATCCTATCATGTGTGATACTGTCTGCTGAGCTGTGTATCTAATCCTATCATGTGTGATACTGTCTGCTGAGCTGTGTATCTAATCCTATCATGTGTGATACTGTCTGCTGAGCTGTGTATCTAATCCTAGCATGTGTGATACTGTCTGCTGAGCTGTGTATCTAAGCCTCTCTGGTGCGATACTGTCCGCTGTTCTGTGTATCTAAGCCTCTCTGGTGTGATACTGTCCGCTGTGCTGTGTAGCTAAGCCTCTCTGGTGTGATACTGTCCGTTGTGCTGTGTATCTAAGCCTCTCTGGTGTGATACTGTCCGCTGTGCTGTGTATCTAAGCCTCTCAGGTGTGATACAAGCTCTGGGTACCACACAGCACTATGGCCCCCATTACGTTCCTAGTTTCAAGGCAATGAATTATGGTCTATCATTTCTTAAAGGGTTAACCCGTTCGTTACGTGTTCGGCTCCTCCGGAACAGGGGGGGGGGGGGTTAGTATTGATCCATTATAGGGATTTAGTTGGGGGGGGGGGGGGGATGTAAATAAGATAAGTGGATGCTCTTGGGTTTAGTAATTGCATAAACGCTCAGGATGCAGATGGCGGATGTGTACGGGGGGCTTCTACGGGGGTCTGATCCACTTAAAGGCACAGACTGAGTGTATGAAAAATTTATGAGCACGTAACTGCACACTTAATGGGCCGCACCATGTGTTGTGCCCGGCTGTGCGTGGATGTAGATAACACATATGGGCAGACAGTGCCACCGGGCTATAGGGCAGTGTCTGGGGGCCTGGCAGCTACAAGAACCAAGAATCCCCCACACACCGCATTCCATATACATGATGGGGCTCAGTGATGGATCCCGGACTAGGACTATTCAGTATTTGTCCCTCCAAGTCAAAGGGGAGATTGTGATTGACGTCCTTAGCCCCTCCCCCTATGGACAACTGACATCATCCGCCATAATAAAGAATATAATGTGTATAGAGGATAGGACCCCACAGAATGATGTCTCCCCCACTACGTACTTAATAACTTCCTTCACAAGATTGGCACCGCCATGGGGGCTGCTGGTACAACAACAGAATTCTTTCCCTTATTCCTGCCTCTAGCACTAACTTCAAGGGCGGCGATCTCTATAGGGTCTGCTTTATAGCTGGTGTGGGCATACACAGAGATGATGAGCACCAAAGCCAAATGTCTCACCCCATAGGAACACCTTCACCCCTTCCACAAGATGGGCACCGCTGTGGGGGCTGCAGTCATCCCTGGCTTTAAATCTCATAATCTGCACTAAGAATATCATAGTATATTCATTCAGGGCCGGGTCCTGGGCATTATAAACCCGGGTGCACAAACCCTATTGACCCTTTATGGGCTCTCCAGAGCTTGTTTCTTCCTCCCGAGATATAACAGTCGGATTATCATGTCTCTGATGCCGCCACTGCAATAGGGTTAGAGTTACAACGATGAGGAAGTGTGACCGAGTATAGGAAGCCATCATAGAGGGTTAAATTACCCGGACGGGTCACCTGATAAAAAACCTGGTGGGCGGTGGGCAGTGGGCACAGATGCCTCTGAAGTCCCCCGTGATCCCAGGTCCATGTCCCTTCATTTCCAGCCCATGTTAGTGAGACTGGACTCTGGTGACATCTAGTGGTGGTTGTAGTAATGACAGGAAATGAATAAAACTGAGTTGTATCTAATTGTATCTTCATTCTACACTCATCTGTTTTTTTTATTTCACTTTCTGCCCGTCTGACGTTTGGCTGATGCCAGGAGAACGCTGCCTACCGGAATGAATCAAATAAGAAAAAAAGAAAAACTAAATGACGATCCCGGGAGAACATTCATTTAAAAAAAAAAATTTCAATCAAAATTATGGACGCCAGTTTCATCCAGAGCTGCATTCACAATTCTGCTTGTCGCTATAGTAACTACTAGACCGTTATGGACAGACAGTATAGCAGAGCTCTTATAATGCAATGCTCTCTGTGTCACTGCATTCACGTACATTGAATAGAAATCTCCGGGCTCCATGGCGACAGTTAAAAATAACCCCCCCCCCCAAATAAAACCTAATAACCCGTTATCATAAATTTATAAAACGAAATCCACTAAAATTCTAGAGTGTTATTGGGGCACTGTGACTCTCACTATTATGGGGGCACTGTGGCTGTCACTTTTATTGGAGCACTGGGGCTATCAGTGTTGTGGGGCAGTGGCTATTACTGTTATGGGGGCACTGTGTATCACTCTTTCTGATTCATTGCTATTCATTGGCTTATATTCTGCTTGTTGGAAACGGCAATGAGATTGTCACTGCTATGGAAACACTGAGTGTCAATGTTATGAAGGCACTACGGCTACCACAGTTATGGGGCCACTGAGACTGTCACTGATATGGAGGCACTGCGCCTGTCACCGTTATGAGGGCACTGTGACTGTTACTGTTATGGAGGCACTGCACCTGTCACAGTTATGGAGACACTAGGACTGTCACTGTTATGGGCACTGTAATAGTCAATGTTATGGGGCCACTGAGACTGTCACTGATATGGAGGCACTGCGCCTGTCACAGTTATGGAGACACTAGGACTGTCACTGTTATGGGCACTGTAATAGTCAATGTTATGGGGCCACTGAGACTGTCACTGATATGGAGGCACTGCGCCTGTCACAGTTATGGAGACACTAGGACTGTCACTGTTATGGGCACTGTAATAGTCAATGTTATGGGGCCACTGAGACTGTCACTGATATGGAGGCACTGCGCCTGTCACAGTTATGGAGACACTAGGACTGTCACTGTTATGGGCACTGTAATAGTCAATGTTATGGGGCCACTGAGACTGTCACTGATATGGAGGCACTGCGCCTGTCACAGTTATGAGGGCACTGTGACTGTTACTGTTATGGACGGTACTTGGACTGTCACTATTAGGGTATGTTCACACGCTGAGAGGCAGTTACGTGTGAAAAGACAGACTGTTAACAGCTGCCTCGTTTCACACGTAAAAGCTCCTCCTCGTAATTTACGAGGCGTCTGAGACGCTCGTAAACCTTGAGCCGTGCTTCATTGATTTCAATGAAGAACGGCTCAAATTACGTGGCAAAGAAGTGCCCTGCACTTCTTTGCCGAGGCAGTAAATTTACGGGTCGTCGTTTGACAGCTGTCAAACGACGACTCGTAAATAACAGGTCGTCTGCACAGTACGTCGGCAAACCCATTCAAATGAATGGGCAGATGTTTGCCGACGTATTGTAGCCCTATTTTCAGACGTAAAACGAGGCATAATACGCCTCGTATACGTCTGAAATTTGGCCGTGTGAACATACCCTTATAGGGGATACCATACCTGTCACTGTTGTAGAGGGCATTGAGACTGTCATTGTTATGTGGATACTGTGGCTGTAACGGTTATGGGGACCCTGTTTTTGTCATCATTATTATGTAAATGTGACTGGTACTATTGTCATTTTCATTGATATCGGGCACTGAGGCTGTTACTGTTATGGGGGCTGATATTGTGATAAGGGCACTGCTTCTTTACAACAGACTGCCTCTCCGTGCTGCACAGACTTGTTTTAGGTCCATACAAGAAATGATGTCGCTCCAGAACGGAAAACAAGAAGGAAAAGGTGCAAAGAAGAATAATCGAGGGAGGGGGGACACTGTATATGAAATCAGAGGGACCCCCTTGTATCTGACTGTTTTCGTGACCCACTGCATCATGGGATATATAATGTATATTAAATCGAGTGATTATAATAATATCCCTGGTGATCGAGTGATTATAATAATATCTCTGGTGATCGAGTGATTATAATAATATCTCTGGTGATCGAGTGATTATAATAATATCTCTGGTGATCGAGTGATTATAATAATATCCCTGGTGATCGAGTGATAAGAATAATATCCCTGGTGATCGAGTGATTATAATAATGTCCCTGGTGATCGAGTGATTATAATAATGTCCCTGGTGATCGAGTGATTATAATAATATCTCTGGTGATCGAGTGATTATAATAATGTCCCTGGTGATCGAGTGATTATAATAATATCTCTGGTGATCGAGTGATTATAATAATGTCCCTGGTGATCGAGTGATTATAATAATATCCCTGGTGATCGAGTGATTATAATAATATCTCTGGTGATCGAGTGATTATAATAATGTCCCTGGTGATCGAGTGATTATAATAATATCCCTGGTGATCGAGTGATTATAATAATGTCCCTGGTGATCGAGTGATTATAATAATATCCCTGGTGATCGAGTGATTATAATAATGTCCCTGGTGATCGAGTGATTATAATAATGTCCCTGGTGATCGAGTGATTATAATAATATCTCTGGTGATCGAGTGATTATAATAATGTCCCTGGTGATCGAGTGATTATAATAATATCTCTGGTGATCGAGTGATTATAATAATATCCCTGGTGATCGAGTGATTATAATAATATCTCTGGTGATCGAGTGATTATAATAATATCTCTGGTGATCGAGTGATTATAATAATGTCCCTGGAGATCGAGTGATTATAATAATATCTCTGGTGATCGAGTGATTATAATAATATCCCTGGTGATCGAGTGATTATAATAATATCCCTGGTGATCGAGTGATTATAATAATGTCCCTGGTGATCGAGTGATTATAATAATGTCCCTGGTGATCGAGTGATTATAATAATATCTCTGGTGATCGAGTGATTATAATAATGTCCCTGGTGATCGAGTGATTATAATAATATCTCTGGTGATCGAGTGATTATAATAATATCCCTGGTGATCGAGTGATTATAATAATATCTCTGGTGATCGAGTGATTATAATAATGTCCCTGGAGATCGAGTGATTATAATAATATCTCTGGTGATCGAGTGATTATAATAATGTCCCTGGTGATCGAGTGATTATAATAATGTCCCTGGTGGATCGGTAGTCACTGTCCCGGGTGCAGAAACAGTTACTGCCGATCGCTTAACTCTTTCAGCACCCTGGACAGTGACTATTTACTGACGTCTCCTAGCAACGCTCCCGTCATTACGGATGCACACACGCAGTCACCCGTAATTTACGGCCTGAAATAGGACATGTTCTATATTTTTTAACGGCACGGGCACCTTCCCGTAAGCAAACGGGAAGGTACGCGTGGCCAATAGAAGTCTATGAGCCCGTAATTACGGGCAATTTTAAGTTCGTGTGCATGAGGCCTCAGTCTGTGGAGCAATGAAGCGAAAATACATGAGAGCGGTCATCCTCATCTACTTCATTATTATTACTACTAATAGTAATAATAATAATAATAGTAATAATAATAATAGTAATAATAATAATAGTAATAATAATAGTAATAATAATAATAATAGTAATAATAATAGTAATAATAATAGTAATAATAATAATAATAGTAATAATAATAGTAATAATAATAGTAATAATAATAATAATAATAATAGTAATAATAATAGTAATAATAATAGTAATAATAATAATAATAATAATAGTAATAATAATAGTAATAATAATAATAATAATAATAGTAATAATAATAGTAATAATAATAATAATAATAATAGTAATAATGACAATAATAATATTTATATTCAGTTAATCCCGGGTTTCTGTTCTCCATGTTCTCCTGATTATTCCCCTCCTGGCCTCCGTGTCATTACTACAGATGACATCACTGATACTGATCACTGTGCTGAGCCGGCCGCCTCCTGACCCTGACCTGACGTGGTGTCCAGACATGTGATGCCCTCATTGTCTGGCTGATGTCACCCGCTCTGCCCTCCCCATATATCAGTCATTGGGATGTGCCAGGATTGTCTGGCAGAGAAGCTTTTTATGCCCCCGGTCCCAGTAAATGTGTATGGATCTGCTGGAGCCAGGGGTGCGGTAATGGATGTATGGGCGGCGGAGATCCAGACTATGCCAGTAAGGTGAGGTCTACTGAGAGCCATCAGTATCATCATCACTGGCCAAACCTCCCATCACATTAACCCTCGCAGGACCTGGACCCCTGAGTCCTCCTCTTAGGTGGAATCTTCTGATATTCTATTTAGGTTCTGTATAACCCAGCTTTCTACAACACTGACTGACCTGCATGTAAAGCCAGGCTATAGACTCCACCTGTCCCGTCTATCCTATTGTGCTATGTGTCCGTGTCAGTCTACACTGTCCATCTGGTATTCTATTCATGAACAAGGTTATACAGAGAAAAAAATTACTAGCATTGCAGCAAACCCTCAGCTGTGAGTAGTGTCAGGCGAGGACAGTGTTTCAGCCATCTATTAGAAAGTCGATATTTAAAAATAAATAGTCCCCCTAATATCAGCTGATTACTGGGTGTCCCTGTTAGGGAGTTATGAAATAGATCCTTTGCCCAGCAGTTATTCTTGGTAGAGGTCCGGACCCCTCTGTCATAATACAGTAAATAGGGGTGCTGGTGTCTTTCTCATAAGAAAAAAAAATAATATGAAAGGTTGTCACAGCCCCACCCAGTTACTCTTAAGTCCGAATTGTAATATGATCTTGATCAACCCCTTCACTGCCAGGTACGTAATACATCGTGACTTTAAACTCTTGCTAGAATAAAAGGCGAGAATCTGAGCTTTAAAATCATATTAGGTGTAAAGCTCCAGGTGCTATATTCAGGGTGCAACCCTCATCTAAAGTCGGAGAGCAGCAAGAAAGGTTTTTCTTCCTGGTTCTGTGTCTGTGTAGGGGAGGAGGTGGAGGGGGACCCTGGAAGTGAGAGCAGGAAGAAAGATCCCGGCCGGTTACTGTCATCCAACCTGTACAGCCTCCAGTGACCCCCAGGGGGAGGTATAGAATCATTACTTCCTGGTACTGTGTCTGTGTAGGGGAGGAGGTGGAGGGGGACGCTGGAAGTGAGAGCAGGAAGAAAGATCCCGGCCGGTTACGGTCATCCCCCCTGTACAGCCTCCAGTGACCCCCAGGGGGAGGTATAGAATCATTGCTTCCTGGTTCTGTGTCTGTGTAGGGGAGGAGGTGGAGGGGGACCCTGGAAGTGAGAGCAGGAAGAAAGATCCCGGCCGGTTACTGTCATCCCCCCTGTACAGCCTCCAGTGACCCCAGGGGGAGGTATAGAATCATTGCTTCCTGGTTCTGTCTGTGTAGGGGGGGAGGTGGAGGGGGAACCTGGAAGTGAGAGCAGGAAAAACCCGGCCGGTTACTGTCATCCCCCCTGTACAGCCTCCAGTGACCCCCAGGGGGGAGGTATAGAATCATTACTTCCTGGTTCTGTGTCTGTGTAGGGGAGGAGGTGGAGGGGGAACCTGGAAGTGAGAGCAGGAAGAAAGATCCCGGCCGGTTACGGTCATCCCCCCCCCCTGTACAGCCTCCAGTGACCCCAGGGGGAGGTATAGAATCATTACTTCCTGGTTCTGTGTCTGTGTAGGGGAGGAGGTGGAGGGGGAACCTGGAAGTGGGAGCAGGAAGAACCCAGCCGGTTACTGTCATCCCCCCTGTACAGCCTCCAGTGACCCCCAGGGGGAGGTATAGAATCATTACTTCCTGGTACTGTGTCTGTGTAGGGGAGGAGGTGGAGGGGGAACCTGGAAGTGAGAGCAGGAAGAAAGATCCCGGCCGGTTACGGTCATCCCCCCCCCTGTACAGCCTCCAGTGACCCCAGGGGGAGGTATAGAATCATTACTTCCTGGTTCTGTGTCTGTGTAGGGGAGGAGGTGGAGGGGGAACCTGGAAGTGAGAGCAGGAAGAAAGATCCCGGCCGGTTACTGTCATCCCCCCTGTACAGCCTCCAGTGACCCCAGGGGGAGGTATAGAATCATTACTTCCTGGTTCTGTGTCTGTGTAGGGGAGGAGGTGGAGGGGGAACCTGGAAGTGAGAGCAGGAAGAAAGATCCCGGCCGGTTACGGTCATCCCCCCCCCTGTACAGCCTCCAGTGACCCCCAGGGGGAGGTATAGAATCATTGCTTCCTGGTTCTGTGTCTGTGTAGGGGAGGAGGTGGAGGGGGAACCTGGAAGTGAGAGCAGGAAGAACCCAGCCGGTTACTGTCATCCCCCCTGTACATTATTCAGCGACCCCCCAGGGAGAGATACAGGAACATTACTACATGTAATCACCCCTATCATTAGTGAGAGAGGATATGTCTGATTGTCACATATTGTGGGGTTCTCCCCTCTACTGCAGGGGTGAGAATATCATCAGTTACTTATCTAATCACCCCCTGCCGCTACTCAGACCATTTACTGACTCCGTGATTTTTACCGGTATCAGGACCAGGGAGATTTTTGGTCCCTTCAGTTCTGATGATTCTGCGGAGATCTATAAATGAAGACACGAGTCACAGCATGAACTCTGCACATCCTGATCTTAGATTTTTAGGAGGTATTGTGTGTCTCATGCTGCTGAAGCATTAGTAACAATGCTTTCTCAGAGTGCCACCATTCGTAATAGTACTCTCAATTAGTGAACCCATAGTGTCCCCATTAGTAAAAGTGTTCCCCTATACTGCCCCTTTAGTAATAGTGCTCCCCCATTAGTAATGCTTCCTCATAATGCCCCTATTAGTAATAGTGCCCCTATAGTGTCCCCATTAGTAATAGAGCACCTTCATTAGTAATAGCGCTCCCCCATAGTGCCCCAATTAGTAATAGTGCTTCCTCATAGTGCCACATTAGCATTTATGCTCCCCCATAGTGCCCTCATTAGTAACTGTACTCTACCATGGTGCCCAAATAGTGCTTCCTCAGTGCCCCATTAGTATTTTTGCTCCCCCATAGTGCCCTCATTAGTAATAGTGCTCCCCCATATGCCCCGATTAGTAATAGTACTCTACAAATAGTGCTCCCATTAGTATTGTTGCTTCCCAATAGAGCTGTCATTAGTAAAAGTGCTCCCTCACAGTGCCACCATTAGCAATATAGCACCCTTAGAGTGGCCCCATTAACAGTTCTCCACCGTAGCGCCCTCATTGTCTTTATTATAAATAGTGATCCCCATAGTGCCATCATTAGTAAAAGTGTTCCCTCATAGCGCCCCTATTTGTATTAATGCTCCCCAATAGTGCCCCCTCCGTAACAGTGCTCCCCGTAGTGCCCCATTAGAAATAGTGCTCCTTATGGTGCCCAAATTAATAATAGTGCTCCACCATAGTGGTCTCATTAGTAATAGTGCTCCACCATAGAGCCCCCAGTAGTAAAAGTGTTCCTTATAGTGCTTCCATTAGTAAAAGTGCTCCACGTAGAGCCCTCATTAGTAATAGTGCTCCCCCATTATGCTGCTAATAGTAATAGTACATCCTTATAGAGCCCCCATTAGTAATAGTGCTCCCCCATGGTGCTACCAATAGTAATAGTACTTCCCCATAGTGCCCCATTAGTAATAGTGCTCACCCATAGTGCCCCATTAGTAATAGTGCTCACCCATAGTGCTCCCATTAGTAATAGTGCTCCCCCATAGTTCTATCATTGGTAATAGTTTTCTCCCATAGTGCCTCAATTAGTAATAGGGCTTCCCCATAGTGTTCCCATTAGAAATAGTAATTCTCCATAGTGTCTACATTAGCAATAGTGCTTCTATTAGTAATAGTGCTGCCTCATAGTGTTCACATTCATAATAGTGCTGCCTCATAGTGCCCCCATTCATTATCGTGCTCTCCCATAATGCTACCATTATTAACAGTGTTCCCCATAGTGCCCCCAATAGAAATAGTACTCCACCATAGTGCTTTCATTAATAATAGTTTCCTTAGAGTGCCTCTATTAGTAATAGAGCTACCCCATGATGCCAATTTAGTAATAGTGCTCTCCTATTTAGCCCCCATTAGTAATAGTGCTCTCCCATAGTACCACCATAGGTTCCCAGTAATAATAGGTTCCCCCATTGTATCTTTATTTTTAATAGGGCTTCCCCATAATGCATCCATTAGTAATAGTGCTTACCCAGTGCCCCCAATAGTAACAGTACTTACTAATAGTGCTCCCATTAGTAATAGTGCTTCCCCATAGAGCTCCCATTAGTAAAAATGCTCCCTCATAGTGCCCCCTTTACCAATAGTGCTTCCCCTTAGTACCTCCATTATTAATAGTGCCCCATTAGTAAAAGTGCTCTCCTATAGTGCCCCCATCAGTAATAGTGCTCCCCATAGTGTCCCATTAGTAATAGGGCTTCCCCATAGTGCACCTATTTGTAAAAGTGCTCACCCATAATGCCCAAATTTGTAATAGTGTTCTCCCATAGAGCCCACATTAGTAATAGCGCTTCCCCATAGTGCCCTTATTAGTAACAGTACTCCCCATAGTGCCAACATAGTGTCCCCATTAGAAATAGTGCTCCCAAATAGTGCTATTATTAGCAATAGTACTCCCCTATAGTGCCTCGATTAGTAATAGTGCTCCCATTAGAAGTAGTTCCCCATAGTGCCCCCTATAGTAATAGTACTACCCGATAGTGCTTCCCTTACTAAAAATACTTTCCCACAGTGTAACCATTAGTAATAGTACTCTCCCATAGAGTCCCCATTAGTAATAGGGCTTCCCCCATAGTGCCCCATTAGTAATAGTATTCCCCATAGTGCCCCCAGTAGTAATAGAGCTTTCCCATAGTGCTCCAATAGTAATAGTTCTCAACTATAATGCCTGAATTAGTAATAGTGCTCTCCCACAGAGCCCACATTACTAATAGGCTTCCTCATAGTGGCCTGATTATTAATAGTGCTCCCCATAGTGCCCAAATAGCGTCCACATCAGTAATAGTTCTCTCCAATAGTAAAAATTCTTCCACATAGTGCTTCCTTTAGTAATAGTGCTTTCCCATAGATCCGCCATTAGTAGCAGTGCTCCTTCATAGTGCCGCTATAGTAATAATGCTGCCCCGTAGTGCACCCCTTAGTGTCCGTGCTCCCGTTAGTAATAGTGGCCCCCTACAGTAATGCTATTAGTAATAGTGCTCCCCCATACTGCCCAGAGTTAGTAATTGTGATCCAGCATATTGCCCTCATTAGTAATAGTGCTCCATCAAAGTGCCTCCATTTATAATTGTGCACCACCATACTGCTCCCATTAGTAATAGTGCTCCCCATAGAGCCCCCAATATTAATAGTATTTTTCTATAGTGCCCTCATTAGTAATTGGGCTTCCCTAAAGTTCCCCTATTATTAAAAATGCCAGAATTAATAATAGTGATATTTCATTTAGCCCCATTAGTAATAGGGCTTCCCTATATTGTTCCTTGTAGCAAAAGTTACTTAATAGTGTCCCCATAAATAATAATGCTCCCCATAGTGCTTCCATTAGTATCAGTGCTCCCAAAAGTGCCCCTAAAAATAATAGTACTCCCTCATTAGTAATAGTGCTTCCCCATAGTCCTCATTAGAAATAGTGCCCCCTGTAGAGCCGCCATAAGTAATATTGCTTTCCCATAGTGCTGTCATAAGTAATCGTGCTCCCGCATAGTGTCTTCATTAGTATTTGTGCTACTCTAGAGTGCTCCCATGTGCTCTCTCAGAGTCTTCATTAGTAATATTGCTCCCCCATAGTGCTTAAATTAGGTATTAATAGTACTTTCCTATAGTGCCCCCATAAGTAATAGGGCTCCACATAGTGCCTCCATTAGTTATAGTGCTCCCCATAGTGCCTCCATTAGTTACAGTGCTCCCCATAGTGCCTCCATTAGTTACAGTGCTCCCCATAGTGCCTCCATTAGTTAAAGTGCTCACTTGAGAAATAGGGCTCCCTTTGGGGCCTTAATTCGTTATAGTACTCTCCCCTAGTGCCTCAATTAGTGCTCCCCCACAGTAATACCATTAGTAATAGTGCTCGCCCATAGTGCTCCCATTAGTAATAGTGCTCACCCATAGTGCTCCCATTAGTAATAGTGCTCACCCATAGTGCTCCCATTAGTAATAGTGCTCGCCCATAGTGCTCCCATTAGTAAGTGCTCACCCATAGTGCTCCCATTAGTAATAGTGCTCGCCCATAGTGCTCCCATTAGTAATAGTGCTCGCCCATAGTGCTCCCATTAGTAATAGCGCTCACCCATAGTGCTCCCATTAGTAAAAGCGCTCACCCATAGTGCTCCCATTAGTAATAGCGCTCACCCATAGTGCTCCCATTAGTAATAGTGCTCACCCATAGTGCTCCCATTAGTAAAAGCGCTCACCCATAGTGCTCCCACTAGTAATAGTGCTCACCCATAGTGCTCCCATTAGTAATAGCGCTCGCCCATAGTGCTCCCATTAGTAATAGTGCTCGCCCATAGTGCTCCCATTAGTAATAGCGCTCGCCCATAGTGCTCCCATTAGTAATAGTGCGCGCCCATAGTGCTCCCATTAGTAATAGTGCTCGCCCATAGTGCTCCCATTAGTAATAGTGCGCGCCCATAGTGCTCCCATTAGTAATAGTGCTCGCCCATAGTGCTCCCATTAGTAATAGTGCTCGCCCATAGTGCTCCCATTAGTAATAGTGCTCGCCCATAGTGCTCCCATTAGTAATAGTGCTCGCCCATAGTGCTCCCATTAGTAATAGTGCTCGCCCATAGTGCTCCCATTAGTAATAGTGCTCGCCCATAGTGCTCCCATTAGTAATAGTGCTCGCCCATAGTGCTCCCATTAGTAATAGTGCTCGCCCATAGTGCTCCCATTAGTAATAGTGTTCGCCCATAGTGCTCCCATTAGTAATAGTGCTCGCCCATAGTGCTCCCATTAGTAATAGTGCTCGCCCATAGTGCTCCCATTAGTAATAGTGCTCGCCCATAGTGCTCCCATTAGTAATAGTGCTCGCCCATAGTGCTCCCATTAGTAATAGTGCTCGCCCATAGTGCTCCCATTAGTAATAGTGCTCGCCCATAATGCTCCCATTAGTAATCGTGCTCGCCCATAATGCTCCCATTAGTAATAGTGCTCGCCCATAGTGCTCCCATTAGTAATAGTGCTCGCCCATAGTGCTCCCATTAGTAATAGTGCTCGTCCATAGTGCTCCCATTAGTAATAGTGCTCACCCATAATGCTCCCATTAGTAATCGTGCTCGCCCATAGTGCTCCCATTAGTAATAGTGCTCGCCCATAGTGCTCCCATTAGTAATAGTGCTCGCCCATAGTGCTCCCACTAGTAATAGTGTTCGCCCATAGTGCTCCCATTAGTAATAGTGCTCGCCCATAGTGCTCCCACTAGTAATAGTGCTCGCCCATAGTGCTCCCATTAGTAATAGTGCTCGCTCATAGTGCTCCCATTAGTAATAGTGCTCGTCCATAGTGCTCCCATTAGTAATAGTGCTCGCCCATAATGCTCCCATTAGTAATCGTGCTCGCCCATAGTGCTCCCATTAGTAATAGTGCTCGCCCATAGTGCTCCCATTAGTAATAGTGCTCGCCCATAGTGCTCCCATTAGTAATAGTGCTCGTCCATAGTGCTCCCATTAGTAATAGTGCTCACCCATAATGCTCCCATTAGTAATCGTGCTCGCCCATAGTGCTCCCATTAGTAATAGTGCTCGCCCATAGTGCTCCCATTAGTAATAGTGCTCGCCCATAGTGCTCCCATTAGTAATAGTGCTCGCCCATAGTGCTCCCATTGGTAACAATGCTCCCCTAAAATGTGGGTCGGACAGGTGACCTCTTATGACTGTGCCAAGGTGAGTGTCACTGAACAGTTCACCACAAGCCGCTCTAGTGCTGATGCTCAGGGACTCCATGGCAGTGGTGAATATTATGCACCTGTTAGCAGTAGCTTAAAAAAATTGAGAAGGGGTCACATATTTTAGGCGAAGTATCTTTGGAGGTGTTCTGGGGAATTCCAATATGTGGAATAGGAGCAAATATAGACAGTGTAGATGAGGCAAACTGATTCCTATAGCTGCCACTAGAGGGCGGTAGAACATCAGCTTTACTGATTGCTGCACATAATGATTACATGGTGATTATTGCAAAGCTCCTGTTCAGGGGTCACATCCGGGGTTCAGGATAATTCCAGCTGCAGGAATCTGAATCATGATGATGTCAACTCAATACTGGAGCCTCAGAAATAAAACTCCAGCAGAATGCCAAGATCTCAAGTAACACACAGTGATAACTCTCTGAGTACAGATAATGTAGTAGATGTTACCTGCAGTCCTATGTAACACCACAGATAACACCGTGATAACTCTCTGATTACAGATAATGTAGTAGATGTTACCTGCAGTCCTATGTAACACCACAGATAACACAGTGATAACTCTCTGAGTATAGATAATGTAGTAGATGTTACCTGCAGTCCTATGTAACACCACAGATAACACAGTGATAACTCTCTGAGTACAGATAATGTAGTAGATGTCACCTACAGTCCTATGTAACATCACAGATAACACAGTGATAACTCTCTGAGTACAGATAATGTAGTAGATGTCACCTACAGTCCTATGTAACACCACAGATAGCACAGTGATAACTCTCTGAGTACAGATAATGTAGGAGATGTTACCTGCAGTCCTATGTAACACCACAGATAACACAGTGATAACTCTCTGAGTACAGATAATGTAGTAGATGTTACCTGTAGTCCTATGTAACACCACAGATAACTCTCTGAGTACAGATAATGTAGTAGATGTTACCTGCAGTCCGATGTAACACCACAGATAACACAGTGATAACTCTCTGAGTACAGATAATGTAGTAGTGTTACCTGCAGTCCTATGTAACACCACAGATAACACAGTGATAACTCTCTGAGTACAGATAATGTAGGAGATGTTACCTGCAGTCCTATGTAACACCACAGATAACACAGTGATAACTCTCTGAGTACAGATAATGTAGTAGTGTTACCTGCAGTCCTATGTAACACCACAGATAACACAGTGATAACTCTCTGAGTACAGATAATGTAGTAGTGTTACCTGCAGTCCTATGTAACACCACAGATAACACAGTGATAACTCTCTGAGAACAGGTAATGTAGTAGTGTTACCTGCAGTCCTATGTAACACCACAGATAAGGCCGTATTGATAGATTTCTTATGTGACAATGTATAAAGTCTTGAGGTGTCAGTGAATCTAGAACATTCTGCATTTCCATGGTGACGGTTACATGATGTATGTAAGAGGAAGATCATTTCTTCTCATTATATATAATATATATATGGAAATAAAACTACCAGCAGAGGGCGCTGCACCATGTCATTCTATCCTGGGAGATGTTATTTGGGGTATTGCAAGGGGTTAATTCTTGGAGTGCGCCTCCTTCATTAATTATAAGTGATAATGGGCCGGTCCAGTCCTATGTAAATAAATCAACGCTCTAATAGACTGGGCATCAATTTATAATTTTCAAGTTCTCTGCTTGCTGTCAGTACAAGGAAGAGTATTTACATTTAAATACTAAAAAGCAGAGAAAGTGCAGCAGACGCCGAAGTCGTAACAATGTATCAGGGTGTGTTCACACGGCCTATTTACGGACATAATTTGGGCGTTTTTGCCCCGAATTACGTCCGACAATAGCGCCTCAATAGCGCTGACAAACATCTGCCCATTGAAAGCAATGGGCAGACGTTTGTCTGTTCACACGAGGCGTATATTTACGCGCCGCTGTCAAATGACAGCGCGTAAATAGACGCCCGCGTAGAAGAAGTGACCTGTCACTTCTTTGGCCGTAATTGGAGCCGCTATTCATTGACTCCAATGAATAGCCGCGCTAATTACGGCCGTAATGGACGCGGCGTTCAAGCGCCTGCACATGCCGGTACGGCTGAATTTACGGGGATGTTTTCAGGCTGAAACATCCACGTAATTTCAGCCGTTACGGACCCCCGCCGTGTGAACATACCCTCAGAGTTTCCGTTTTGTAACGAGCCCTGCAGCTGAGTGAGCGGCAGATGATCAGGACGAGTTTCCATCCCACAGTTCACGTCTCTCTTGTGATACATTCAGGATCCTCCCAACAAAGTAACAACCAGACCGACAGGGACCGACACTGTTATGGGGACATCTGCGGGCGATGCACCGCCACGGGGACATCTGCGGGCGATGCACCGCCACGGGGACATCTGCGGGCGATGCACCGCCACGGGGACATCTGCGGGCGATGCACCGCCACGGGGACATCTGCGGGCGATGCACCGCCACGGGGACATCTGCGGGCGATGCACCGCCACGGGGACATCTGCGGGCGATGCACCGCCACGGGGACATCTGCGGGCGATGCACTGCCACGGGCACATCTGCGGGCGATACATCGTCTGTAATGTACTATTTGAAGTGAAGCTTCTGCTGTTGATGCTGCTTGTGGAGCTGCTGGAGACGTCGATGCTGCTTGTGGAGTTGCTGGATCAGGATGTAGTGGACGTGCTCTGTGGACCTGCCCTCTCTTATCCCCTCCCCCCAACAAGCAGTTCTCTCTGGAGGACTCCTCAGGGATATCACCTGCACTCAGCACAGCGGCGGGGGACTATAGGATCACACTAGGTGCAGGGCTCTATCCCAGCCTGTAATCCTGGAGGAACATCATCTCCAATAACCCAATACACATCGGTCTGCAGCGGCGCTGTATACCCCAACAACATCAGACCGTCCATGGTCACAACCATCAGGCAAGTTTTTTTAGAGAAAAGAGAATTGGTTGCAAGATATAGACATGGGCCGGTTTGGGACTTCAGCTCCAGTTTCTGTGTTCAGGGGAGGGGCACTTTTTTTAAATATTATACAGAAACAGTGCCACTCTTATCCATGGGTCAGGTCTAGTATTGCAGCTCAGATCAAGTCACATGAACAAAACAATGGTCCCCACCGCACAGCGGAGACATCTGGGGATAACACGAGCGAGACCCTTCATCGGGCACGTGTTACTGTAGCTATTATTGGTCCAGTGCCGACAGAAGACATGTAGAGGGGCGTCCAGCCCCCCGACATAAAGTGTAAGACATCACAGGAACGACGAGACAATACAGAAAAATATCCCTATAAAGAGGTCAGTAACAAGAGGAGAACCACCACCAGGTGACTGCTGGCTGACTGACCACCCCACCCCTGCTGACAGGCCGCCCCGCCCCCTGCTGACCGGCCGCCCCGCCCCCTGCTGACAGGCCGCCCCGCCCCCTGCTGACAGGCCGCCCCGCCCCCTGCTGACTGTCTGACATGGGAGGATTGAGCCTGTGCAAACTGGTTACTAGGGAAACAATGTAACAGACTTTACAGCGGGTCCGTAGCAACCAGTCTCAGCTCAAGGTGAAAAACCACAGACGTGCAGCCCAGGAAAGTCGAGTCACACGAAGCCCCTGTAATTATATTCACGCCCTCCCCCGCACTGGTCTGTGGGCAGGAAGCGGACTCATGAGATGTACTCCAGTCACCCCACACGCTGCAGCTTATAACACAAACTCAAGATCAAAACAGAGAAACATGTTCAGACAACCCCGAGGGGCGAGAGGCGTCCGTGACTAACAGCGAGGAAAACATTGTGCAAAGGGAAGAAAGATTAACCCTGACGGGAAGAGAGATAAGCGGCCGCCCCGAATAAAGACTCGTGTAGAGGAAAAGTTGTCACCGAGAAGACGACGTCATAGGCAGATCAACGCGGCGTGCGCCCCCTGCAGGTCTCCACACATCAGGACGTCTCACCTGGATTGTAAATAAATCCCAAATTTTGCGCGATCTATTTCTTAATACAGATTTATATCAGTCAGAGCTCCAAATCCCCTGCATAGACCGTTACATGTCAATTTCTGCTGCCTGCAGTCACCACTAGAGGGAGCTCACTACATACAGCTATATACAGCTCCCATAGTTACATGATCACATTCTACTGCCTGCAGCCACCACTAGGGGGAGCTCACTACATACAGATCTATACAGCTTCCAGTTACATGATCACATTCTGCTGCCTACAGCCACCACTAGGGGGAGCTCACTACATACAGATATATACAGCTCCCATAGAGTTACATGATCACATTCTGCTGCCTGCAGTCACCACTAGGGGGAGCTCACTGCATACACATATATACAGCTCCCGTAGAGTTACATGATAAGATTCTGCTGCCTGCAGTCACCACTAGAGGGAGCTCACTACATACAGATATTATGTAACTCTATGGGAGCTATTTATCTCTGTATGCAGTGTGCCCCCCCCCCCTGGTGGTGGCTGCAGGTAGCAGAATGTGATCATGTAACTCTATGGGAGCTGTATATAATATTCTGTTGCCTGTAGCCACCACTAGAGGGAGCTCACTACATACAGATATACAGCTCCCACAGAGTTACATGATAACATTCTGCTGCCTGAAACCACCACTAGGGGGAGCTCACTACATACACATATATACAGCTCCCATAGAGTTACATGATAACATTCTGCTGCCTGAAACCACCACTAGGGGGAGCTCACTACATACTCTCTTAGAGTTCATGTATAAACACGTTTTAGTAATCTCATGAGCTCCCTCTACTGGTGGCTGGCGGCAGCATAATTTTATTATGTAACTGTCTATACAGGGGATTTGGAGCTTTGCATCAGAAAAACTGCGCTCTGACTGCTATGAAAGGTGTAGTAAGAAGTTAGACAGCGCAGGATACTGTGCCTCAAAACGACCAGACGATAGCAGGTGTGGATTCATAATGGGCGGAGCCGGCGTCCCTAGACACACCCCTGGTATCCCAAACCATCCGAATAATCAAACCATTCACGGCGGAAATGGAGACCGATCTATTTGGTCTCCAGCGCAGAACAAAAAACGGAACTACAGCTCCAGGGGCAGCTCTGCCAGGGAGCTAGCACTCTAATAGTGGGGGCGCCCGGCCCCCCATCACCCTCCCCCACACCTCATCTCCATTATGGACACACAAGTAGTGATTCATTCTAACTTTTATTGTGGTACATTTTTTTTCCCATAACAGTAGAGAAGAATTTGCCGCCATCTTTTTCTTTTAAGTGATAACAGAACGAAGGGGGAGGGGGAAAGGGGGCGGGAGGGTCATAGGTTACAACCAAAATGTAGTGACGGGGGATGGGCATTGGAGGTGGGGTCAGGGGAGGGGCGCAATAAAATGATATATATGTCACAAACATGATGATGTCACTGAATTCTTTCCTGGGGGGGGGGGGGTCGTCGTCTTCCGTCATCTGCTTTGAGAAAGGTGAGATACCGGCAAGCACTCGTATAGATGATGTTAATATGATAGAGGAAGGGGGGACATTCATCGGGGGGTCACAGGGTAAAGTGGTTTATGCTGCGAAGGGAAGGTGAGAGGGGGGGGGGGCAGTGAATGGTGAATGTCGCAAATAAAAGACTCAACAACATTTGCTCTTCCAGCCGGTGACTCCTCCGCCGCTGCTGATATCTACATTCTCACTGTTGGGTTCTTTGACTGGAGTCTGCAAGACCAGAGAGAAGCGGCATTAGAGAAAAGGCAGAGAACACAGTACTGTCAGGGGACGCTGGGAGTTGTAGTTATGCAACAGCTGATCTAAAGCGTACACATCATGCAATGATCCTAAATAGAAGCCTTGTCTTATACTCCAGAGCTGCACTCACTATTCTGCTGGTGGAGTCACTGTGTACTTACATTACATTACTTATCCTGTACTGATCCTGAGTTACATCCTGTATTATACTCCAGAGCTGCACTCACTATTCTGCTGGTGGAATCACTGTATACATACATTACATTACTTATCCTGTACTGATCCTGAGTTACAGCCTGTATTATACTCCAGAGCTGCAGTCACTATTCTGCTGGTGGAGTCACTGTGTACATACATTACTTATCCTGTACTGATCCTGAGTTACATCCTGTATTATACTCCAGAGCTGCACTCACTATTCTGCTGGTGGAATCACTGTATACATACATTACATTACTTATCCTGTACTGATCCTGAGTTACAGCCTGTATTATACTCCAGAGCTGCAGTCACTATTCTGCTGGTGGAGTCACTGTGTACATACATTACATTACTTATCCTGTACTGATCCTGAGTTATATCCTGTATTATACTCCAGAGCTGTACTCACTATTCTGCTGGTGGAGTCACTGTGTACATACATTACATTACTTATCCTGTACTGATCCTGAGTTACATCCTGTATTATACTCCAGAGCTGCACTCACTATTCTGCTGGTGGAGTCACTGTGTACATACATTACATATCCTGTACTGATCCTGAGTTACATCCTGTATTATACTCCAGAGCTGCACTCACTATTCTGCTGGTGGAGTCACTGTGTACATACATTACTTATCCTGTACTGATCCTGAGTTACATCCTGTATTATACTCCAGAGCTGCACTCACTATTCTGCTGGTGGAATCACTGTATACATACATTACATTACTTATCCTGTACTGATCCTGAGTTACAGCCTGTATTATACTCCAGAGCTGCACTCACTATTCTGCTGGTGGAGTCACTGTGTACTTACATTACATTACTTATCCTGTACTGATCCTGAGTTACATCCTGTATTATACTCCAGAGCTGCACTCACTATTCTGCTGGTGGAATCACTGTATACATACATTACATTACTTATCCTGTACTGATCCTGAGTTACAGCCTGTATTATACTCCAGAGCTGCAGTCACTATTCTGCTGGTGGAGTCACTGTGTACATACATTACTTATCCTGTACTGATCCTGAGTTACATCCTGTATTATACTCCAGAGCTGCACTCACTATTCTGCTGGTGGAATCACTGTATACATACATTACATTACTTATCCTGTACTGATCCTGAGTTACAGCCTGTATTATACTCCAGAGCTGCAGTCACTATTCTGCTGGTGGAGTCACTGTGTACATACATTACATTACTTATCCTGTACTGATCCTGAGTTATATCCTGTATTATACTCCAGAGCTGTACTCACTATTCTGCTGGTGGAGTCACTGTGTACATACATTACATTACTTATCCTGTACTGATCCTGAGTTACATCCTGTATTATACTCCAGAGCTGCACTCACTATTCTGCTGGTGGAGTCACTGTGTACATACATTACATATCCTGTACTGATCCTGAGTTACATCCTGTATTATACTCCAGAGCTGCACTCACTATTCTGCTGGTGGAGTCACTGTGTACATACATTACTTATCCTGTACTGATCCTGAGTTACATCCTGTATTATACTCCAGAGCTGCACTCACTATTCTGCTGGTGGAGTCACTGTGTACATACATTACATTACTTATCCTGTACTGATCCTGAGTTATATCCTGTATTATACTCCATAGCTGCACTCACTATTCTGCTGGTGGAGTCACTGTGTACATACATTACATTACTTATCCTGTACTGATCCTGAGTTACATCCTGTATTATACTCCAGAGCTGCACTCACTATTCTGCTGGTGGAGTCTCTGTGTACATACATTACATTACTGATCCTGTACTGATCCTGAGTTATATCCTGTATTATACTCCAGAGCTGCACTCACTATTCTGCTGGTGGAGTCACTGTGTACATACAATACATTACTTATCCTGTACTGATCCTGAGTTACATCCTGTATTATACTCCAGAGCTGCACTCACTATTCTGCTGGTGGAGTCACTGTACATACATTACATTACTTATCCTGTACTGATCCTGAGTTACATCCTGTATTATACTCCAGAGCTGCACTCACTATTCTGCTGGTGGAGTCACTGTGTACATACATTACATTACTTATCCTGTACTGATCCTGAGTTATATCCTGTATTATACTCCAGAGCTGCACTCACTATTCTGCTGGTGGAGTCACTGTGTACATACATTACATTACTTATCCTGTACTGATCCTGAGTTACATCCTGTATTATACTCCAGAGCTGCACTCACTATTCTGCTGGTGGTCACTGTGTACATACATTACTTATCCTGTACTGATCCTGAGTTATATCCTGTATTATACTCCAGAGCTGTACTCACTATTCTGCTGGTGGAGTCACTGTGTACATACATTACATTATTATCCTGTACTGATCCGGAGTTACATCCTGTATTATACTCCAGAGCTGCACTCACTATTCTGCTGGTGGAGTCAGTGTGTACATACATTACTTATCCTGTACTGATCCTGAGTTATATCCTGTATTATACTCCAGAGCTGCACTCACTATTCTTCTGGTGGAGTCACTGTGTACATACATTACATTACTTATCCTGTACTGATCCTGAGTTAGATCCTGTATTATACTCCAGAGCTGCACTCACTATTCTGCTGGTTGTCACTGTGTACATACATTACATTACTTATCCTGTACTGATCCTGAGTTACATCCTGTATTATACTCCAGAGCTGCACTCACTATTCTGCTGGTGGAGTCACTGTGTACATACATTACATTATTATCCTGTACTGACCCTGAGTTACATCCCGTATTATACTCCAGAGCTGCACTCACTATTCTGCAGGCATCAGAGCTGAAATCTCCTGCTGTATTTATATCAAATTTAGACCCCTTAAAGGAACAGTGGCACCCCAAAAAATTTTTTTATATCAGTTTGATGTTAGTGTTTTATTAAAAACGTTTGGACTAATTTGTGTGTTACTTTTTTCTATGTTTACACTTTTTCTTCCCTATGGGGGGCTGCCATTTTTTTTTCATTTCTGTATGTGTCGATTAACGACACATACAGACATGGAATACGGCAGCTCCAGTCCCATAGGGACTGCGAATGGGGCCCGTTCCATCCACAGTCCAATTTGAAATGCGCGCCGTCCGGCGCCATTTTCCTGTGGACCGGAAGTCGCGGCCGGACAGTAATATCACTACTTCCGGTCGCGGCTTCCGGACTTGTGCACTTGGACCAGCGGCAGCAGACGGAGCGGACGGGCCGGAGGGAGCCGCGGCGGCAGGAGCAGGTAAGAGATTTCAATGTATGTTCGTGTTTGTGTGCGTTTACTACTGTATGTAAACCTACTACACTGTGTGTTAGCTCAAAAAATGGCGACACACAGTGTAGGAGGTTAGACCGTTCAATCCCCTCGTTTATCCCGGCATTAGCCAGGATAAAGGAGGGGGGGATACTCAGAGCTCACTAGAGCGAGGGATTTTTACCCAATTTTGCAGCAAAAAGCAATGTGGTTGCTTTACCACATGCAATGCTGCAATTTTGGGAATAGCTCCATCTAGTGACCAGTGCTGGGAAATATTATAAAGTAGAATCTAATTTATAATATTTCCTGACTCGTGAAAAAAAGAAAAAAAATTAGAAAAATGTTTAATCACCTACACACTAAATGTTTAACACCACATTCCCTTTAAATGGACTATTTAGTCAGTAGAGGGTTCCTCCATGCCCCCCCCCCTCAATTATTCTGCGGTGGATGCTCATTGATTGACTATAATCAGTAGGAGACATTTTTAGGCTTTAATCACAAGATGAAGCTCATCCGCCATGCTTTACCTTTCGAAGTATGTCTTCTGCTAACGTGAGGAATGCCTTCTCAATGCTTATGTTTGCTTTTGCGCTTGTCTCAAAAAACCTAATTCCGTGTTCTCGAGCGATCTGCAGAAAGAAAGAAGACACATAGTAAGAAAGATGAAGCGCTGATACAAAGGAACAAAGTCCCTACCCCACACACTGTATACAGCGGCATTACCAGAGCAGGCGCCACAATCCCATCACCTTCATGCACATGTCTCCCATACCCATTCTGTCCCAAGAGACACTGCACCTGACAACTGTGCAGGGCAAGAGTGACAGCCTGGGAAAATAGTTGTCAGAGAGACCAGTCACAAGCCGCTACAATAAAGAAGCTGTAATGTAAGACTCTGTTCACACCACTGAGCCCAACGACGCATGTCCTTTTTCTGGATCTTGTTCAGATTTGAAGGTAGATCAGCTCTTCAACTCCAGTCACATCCAGAGCTGCATTTATAATTCTACTTGTTCCCAGCTTCCAGGGAATGATGCATTGTGGGAGCTCAGGCCGGACACACACACACACACCCACACACACCACACACACACCACACACCACACACCACACACACACCACACACACACCACACACACACCACACACACACCACACACACACCACACACACACCACACACACACCACACACACACCACACACACACCACACACACACACACACACACACACACACACACACACACACACACACACCTCTGACATTTGAGTGTAGATAAACCCCAGTCCTTTCCCAACGAGCAGAACTGTGAATGCAGCTCTGGATGTGACCGGAGTATTAAACCGGACGTATAAGGTTTTGTAAAGCTTTGCTGCAGGACTAAGAAGCTGCTTAGGTGTTCAGAGGAGATTGAGGGGCCTCGTCGTGCAGGCGTCCGGTGATGTAAACATTTACAGCGTCTCTGGCGCCGGCGTAGACGATTATGTTATAGCGTCTGCGCGGAGCGGACACAGCGGGGGTTACAGTCGTGTAGTGACATACAGAACACGTCACCTGCACGCAGCGCAACCCTAACAATCCCAAGTGACCGAGCCCAAAAACTGCTGCCGTCAGGGATGCTGGGAGTTGTAGTCACGCCGCAGCTGGAGACCACATTGATCTGTAGGTAAACCAAATAGACGCGCCTCCAGTCAGAACGGAGGAGGGGGGCGGGACTTTAAGGGTTAGTCCCAACAGAAGAACCTTGTCCATATGGCTTATTAGGGAATATGGGCGTTACAGGGGTTGGGGTGACCCCATATATTAGCAGAGGGACTAAAACCAGGAGCTGTGGGCCGTCCAGGTTACACGACTGGTCGATTGATTGTAATATTACATTTATTTGGGGATGAGTGGGGTCCAGCTCATAAACCACACCCCCATTTATGACGTCACCACCCATTAGAGACGGCTGAAAGCAGAACGACACCTCCAGTACTGGACTTCTATAGATCATGGAGAGACCGATGTAAAGGTGAAAGGCCCAGGAGAGGCTGGAGACTGCACCCTGTACAGCAGCATGCAGCGTGTCACAGGCAGTGTGTAAACTCCACCCACTGCAGGGAGGGGCCGAGATGATTGGTTGGTGATCGCCTCATATCACCTGCATGCAGCAGTCTGGAGGAGATTCAGAGACCGCAGAGTACACAGGGCCGTGCCCAATGTCCGGTCGGTCGCCACGTTACCTGCTCTCCTTTTGCTTTGGGCACCACTCTCTTATCTTCCATGTCGCACTTGTTTCCTAGCAGCATCCGCTCCACGTCTTCGTTGGCATGCTGGAAGTGGAGATCAGAGGGGACAATGTGAAAAAAAATGCAGGGACCAGGGGCGGAGCATGACCAGGAAGCCCTCTGTGGTGTCCCTTGTATTGGTGTCATGCTCCGCCCCCTCACGAGTCATTGCCGGAGCGTTACTTTAGTCACTGTCTAATGAATTGCAGCAACTTTCTAATATACTTTTTTATTTCCCCCCTCTCGCCGCTGAAGGTTTCGTTACATTTGTATCCAGTCTAAACCATCCTCATCCGCAGCACAAATCTTTCTTGTACTTTGTTACAATGTATCAGTCTGGAGCCCACGCTGGTTACCTTACAGAGGATGGTCTAGACTGGATACAATAGTAACAAACCCTCAGCTGTGAGAACGAATAGGTCAATAAGAACGTAAACAAGAACGTCTCCACATACCGGCAGCAAGCAGAGATTTTGAAAAAGGTAAAGAATTGAAAGTCTGATTGAGAAGTTCTGCACCTTTCTTTCTTTCAGACCCCCCCGCCCTTTAACATTAGGATTGTCGCTTCCAAGGTAAACGTGGGTGCGGCCGGGGTAAGTTTTGGGGACGTTCTTGGCTGTATTTGGGGGTCACACGTCCGGTGTGGATCGGCGCGCAGCCTCTGTGTCCGGCCTCGTGCTGTGTCACCTCTCGGCTATTTTTAGGACTCAGCAATGATCCCGTTATGGAACGTGTGACGTTCCCCTGCGGTGTCCGTGTCCAGAGCCGCCGTGTGGAGGGGCCGGATCCAGCTGCCGAGTCACCGGGGACCCCCTAATATACAGAACTGATAATCCGGCACCACCTGCTGATATAATGGATTCTGATAATCTGGCATAAGACACCAGAGTGCTGGGGGGCTCCATCTACAGGGGGTCTCTGCTGCGTGCCGGACTATCATGGAAACGCTGGGACTAGTAGTCCCCCCACAGTTGCGGGTTACAGGACGATGTGTTTTTAGAGTCGCACAGTAAGGACGGGGGAGGGGCAGGTAACGGACATCATATAGGGGACGTCTCTACCGACCCCACAATGCAGGGGAATGACTGGTGTCCGTTTCTGCCTGGCAGAGCATGCTGGGAGTTGTAGTCTCACGACGACTGGCGAGCCTCAGACACTGATGTAGACGTGGACTCCTCGGCCGAGTCCGTTCTGCACGGATGAGGGACATTTCCAGTCCAGACATGACTAATCAATCCTGCACAATAACTGGAGAGTGTCCCTTTAAGAGACAGACTCCGCCAGGTAAAGGTGTGTAAGTGACTCACATAATCTTATCCCGTCCACCCTGCGAGATATGACTGGCAGCCGACCGCCCCGACAGCACGATGCAGCAGAGCCGGCTGTCACCCCGGATCACAGGAGGCGGCGGTCACTCCCAGGATTAGTCATCGCTCCGCACATTCCTGGTGAGCGATTACACAACCCGACGCAACGCAAGAGGAGAAGACTCAGCGCCGGACCCCCCGGCTGCACGTCCCATGTCTGATGTCATAATGTGGACCCCCCCCCCCCCGGCTGCACGTCCCATGTCTGATGTCATAATGTGGACCCCCCCCCGCCCGGTGACTTATTACCTCCTCGCTGCCTCGTGTCCCCTGTAAAATCAGGTCCTGCAGCAGCCGGGGCCCAGACTTCCGTTACTTGGGGTCACAATACTCTAGGGGGGGGGGGTCTCCCAGTTTTGCCTCCTATAAAACGACCCACTTACGTTTTGCAGCTTTCTAACTGACGCGCTTCAATTCCTCACCGTTTTCAATATCACTGCTTGCTGCCTGTTAGTGAAAACATTCTGGTTGACCTGATCTAACACTTCCCACATCTGACAGTTTGCTACAGTTGTATCCAGTCCAGACCCTCCTCTGTTACAATGTATCGGTGCGTAGTCCACAAACTATCAGGACAGGAGAGAGGTTTACCTTACAGAGGACTGGACGCAAATGTAACAAAACCCCAGCTTCCCCCGACACCCCCTCTAGTATATCATCTAGTGTCCCCCGACACCCCCTCTAGTATATCATCTAGTGTCCCCCCGACACCCCCTCTAGTATATCATCTAGTGTCCCCCGATACCCCCCCTCTAGTATATCATCTAGTGTCCCCCGACACCCCCTCTAGTATATCATCTAGTGTCCCCCGACACCCCCTCTAGTATATCATCTAGTGTCCCCCGACACCCCCTCTAGTATATCATCTAGTGTCCCCCGACACCCCCTCTAGTATATCATCTAGTGTCCCCCGACACCCCCTCTAGTATATTATAATATATAGCGCCCCCCTCTAGGGTAGAGCGTTCCTCAGGCTCCTCTAATATTCCCATGATGTACACCAGGGGGCGTAGTGAGGTGGCTCGGCATCAGTATATAGTGCTGGCACCACCACCCCTCCCCCTCCCCCTCCACATCGGATTGGGTTAATTTTACAGAGAAATTCCATGAATCCGGCACCTGGCGACTCAGAAGCCCCCATAACACGGGCCGCACGGATTACAGGTGAACCCCCTGATAGTCCAGCAGGACCGGCGCGTGACCTCCTTTACTCCGGCACTCACCTCGTCTATGTTTCTGAGCCATTTGCTGATGTTCTCGAAGCTTTTGGCGTTGGTGATGTCATAGACCAACATGATCCCCATAGCGCCCCTGTAGTAGGAGGTGGTGATGGTGTGGAAGCGCTCCTGTCCGGCCGTGTCCCTGCACAAGACAAGACAAGACGTCAGGGGGGGGGGTCCTCTCCTGCTAGGATGATACAACGGGGGTCACCTCTGGTGCCAGGCAGTCATTATACACCATCAGATGGCACACCAGAGTCACAATCCCACTGGTGGTTACTGGAAACAGTCAGCAAGCATGTGAGCAGAACCCCCCCCCCCCCTCACAGCACAAAATATACACAACAATGAGAAACAATCCGCACACAACGAACGCAGCGCCGCGCAGACCACCGGGAGGGTCTCTTCTCCAGTCACATCCAAAGCCAAGGCCAGTTTCATGCCGGTTTCCGGTTATCACAGCGCAATGCCTTGTGGGAACAAAGCCACGACGGAGGGGCGGGGCTAAACCGCTGTCTGTTTCCAAGAGCAACCAGCAGAAATTTGGAAGCTGCTCTGGATGTGATTGGAGGGAATAATATTTTTATTAATGCAGAATTGAACATCTGAAATAAGGATTATAAACAGTCCTGGCGAGGGGTCTGAGCAGTCCAGAGGGTCATCGGGGGGTCCCACAACTACCCCGTTGTTACCTTTACAACCCGTCAGACCTCAGGGCTATTTCTGATTTAAGTCTATGGAGTGTAATGGCACGTGCTCGTCCACCCCCCCATGTTCTCGGCAACAGAGGGGGGGGGGGGGGTCGTAGAAGTCGGACCCCCGCCGCTCTTACTTGGACGCCGACCTCTTTTTACTTCTGGAAATCCAAGACTATCCTGGGGGGCTGCACCATTTAGGAGGGTGACCTGCCTAGAGGGGGGGCACTTAAAAAAAAAAAAAAGAGGACGGGAGGGGTCCGGTCACCCCATTAGAGAGGACTTAGGAGGGGTTTTCCACTACTCATTACACCCTCCCGATCCTGCCTGGTCGTTGCCGCGTACAATATCCAGACATGGCGGTGACCGGTGCGTTCCGAGACCATGGAATCACTTCATTGCAGCCCGGACTCCTGATCATTTCCTACACTGAAACATTGTAACAAGTCGATCAGCTGTGCGAGCAGGAACAGGTCAGGGAAAGTTTTCAGCCTCTGGATGTAAAAGAAGAAACTTCATTCACTGAGAGCAAGCGAAGATCTTGAATACGGTGAGGAACAGAATCAGTCTACAATAAAGCCGCGGCCCTGATGAGCGCAGCTCCGGCTGTGCCGCCTGCACCCGTGTCAGGTTGTTACAACACGTCAGCCGTTGCTGGTTAAACAAGCGCAGGGACGACTACGCCCTCAACAAACGCAGATCCTTAATATTTACACTGCGGCGGGCGGCCGCCGCTGCCCTCACCCACCTGGAGCCGGCGCCAAGTGGACGGCAGGTGCAAGAAGTGGCAGCTAAGTGCAGGCATTCAGGGGCGGCCAGCTGGAGGGAAGGAAACGGGGGATGAATGGGGACTGGATGTGCACACGTGACCTATGGGGAGCGCTGGTCCTATTCCCAGGATCTGCAGGCAGAGATAGGGGGGCCAGGAGCAAAGTGGAGGGGCGCCGCTTCTCCTGTAACTCCCACAGCTTATTATAGAGAGCAGCGTGATTGGTCGGCTTACTCTCATCCTCCTCAGGTGACACGATGGGGGTCGTGGTACCGCCGTCCTGCGAATGTTAAGGTTCCAGAGCAGGGGTCAGCGATCTACGGCACTCCAGCTGTTGTGAAACTACAATTCCCAGCATGCCCCGGCAACTAAAGTGTTTATTATTTCAGCCCAAACTGCCGGGGCATGCTGGGAATTGTAGTTTCACAACAGCCGGAGTGCCGTAGATCGCTGGCCCCTGCTGCAGAGGTTACGCCCGACATTTCAATAGTTGGAGTTCCCCTTAAACCGGGAAGAAGAGCAGCGACTGTGCAGCGGCCACTCACCAGATCTGGAGTTTGATCTTCTTTCCTTGTAATTCCACAGTTTTGATCTTGAAGTCGATTCCTGTAAGAAATAAAGAGACGAGACCGTCAGCGGTTATACGGGACGCAGCCATGTCTCTTAAAGGGACACTCCACCCTTACAATATTCCAGGGCGGGATCCTGAATTTCATGGTTTCTTCTCCATTCACAACTAAAGCGAGAGTCAGAATTCTGCAGGATTCCAGGCACAGAAGCAGCAGTGCATTCTGGGAGCCAACATGACAGTCAGAGCTCCGCTGACACATGACAGGGGTGGAGCTAAATGAATTTGCCCCACCCAGAAATCTAGGAAAGGGTCTAATATGTAAATCAGTGGAGCCCGAAGGAAATATCCAGAACGCAATGCAAGTCTGCCGAGATGTCCGTCACCGTCTCCAGTACAAACCCATCCCCCGCAGAGGTAAGAATGAGCATCAGAACAATGAGAAATAGAGAAATCCAGAATCAGCGCCCCCCTCTTGGTTTGTGGTCGTGTTTGGTATTGCAGCTCAGCCCCATTCAAGTGAATATCAGACCCAGGATAAGAGCAGCGCCGGTTAGAAAAAAAAAAAGTTACATTTTTTTCCCATAATCCTGGACAACCCCTTTAACCAACCAATGAACAGCGCTCAAACACATTACATACTCAAATGTAGCAGAGCTGACTTCTCAACATTATTTTTGGTGAATCAAATCCAAGTACAGATAATGCTGGAGAGTCACCTGCGGTTATACGAAAGACCAGCAAACTCAGCTCTGCTACATCTGTGTGTATGGATAGCGCTCACTGTCAGAGCTCCCACAATGCACTGCTCTAGTAACCCAAACCAAGAAGAATCCTGACCGCAGTGACGGCTGAGAAAACCCAGAATCACTAAGAAGTCCCAGATAGAAGACCGACGAGAAAACACGAAAAACCTGAAAAAGACGTATTTCCAGCAGTGACGACCTCACACCTCCCCCGCAGCAGCCCCATGTAATAACGTCTACAGTCACATACTGTATTTCACAGCACCGACATATCACAGGAGAGAAAAGGATTACCTGCAGTCCTATGTAACACCACAGATAACAGTGATACGTCTCTGAGTACAGATAATGTAGTAGATGTTACCTGCAGTCCTATGTAACAACACAGATAACACAGTGATAGCTCTCTGAGTACAGATAATGTAGTAGATGTTACCTGCAGTCCTATGTAACACCACAGCTAACACACAGTGATCACTCTGAGTATAGATAATGTAGTAGATGTTACCTGCAGTCCTATGTAACAACACAGATAACACAGTGATAGCTCTCTGAGTACAGATAATGTAGTAGATGTTACCTGCAGTCCTATGTAACACCACAGATAACACAGTGATAGCTCTCTGGGTACAGATAATGTAGTAGATGTTACCTGCAGTCCTATGTAACACCACAGATAACACAGTGATAACCCTCTGAGTACAGATAATGTAGATGTTACCTGCAGTCCTATGTAACACCACAGATAACAGTGATAACTCTGAGTACAGATAATGTAGTAGATGTTACCTGCAGTCCTATGTAACACCACATATAACACACAGTGATAACTCTCTGAGTACAGATAATGTAGTAGTGTTACCTGCAGTCCTATGTAACACCACAGATAACAGTGATAGCTCTCTGAGTACAGATAATGTAGTAGTGTTACCTGCAGTCCTATGTAACACCACAAATAACACAGTGATAACTCTCTGAATACAGATAATGTAGTAGATGTTACCTGCAGTCCTATGTAACACCACATATAACACACAGTGATAACTCTCTGACTACAGATAATGTAGTAGTGTTACCTGCAGTCCTATGTAACACCACAGATAACACAGTGATAACTCTCTGAGTACAGATAATGTAGTAGATGTTACCTGCAGTCCTATGTAACACCACAGATATGACACCTGTGAACCACTAGGTGGAGCTCTGCCTCAGACCCCACTATCCCCCGAGTGACCACCAGCAGTGTGGCGGACATACATCACCTGTCCAGCCCCAGGGAACCTCCACCCCAGTATATCTGAACCCTTACATTGTCTATGTGATGAACAGGTGGAGTAGATGAGACACCGGCGCAGGAATAAACTGACCCCCCCCCCCCCCCGTGTCCTCATTATGGGGGGGGGGGCTTGCTGCCGCACATTGGAGTTGCCGGTAGAAATGGCGCAAACTTTGTAATAGACGTTTTCTCCTGGTTTCAGCCTATTACAGTCCAGAGCCCGACACCGGTGTGTACATCACATGACTGGTCTCCACCACCCCCTCTGCAAGAAAGGAGGATTCCACTCAGTGAAAGCAAGCAGAGATGTTAAATTGTGAATGGAATAAAATGCTGTATGGCTCCGGCTCAGACCACCATACCTTATTAAAGGGACAGTACGCTTTATTCTCCCACAAGGAGAAGACAATGGACGGGCGAGGCCTGACACCCCAGGAAGTGCTAGGACTCCAACTGCGAGGAGGTGCCGGGTGCCCCGCGTCTCCCTGATCTCACGAGTATGTTATTATAGCCGTGGCCTACAGGTTTCTCCATATTGAAAAGGATAGAAAAAAAAGCTGCCAAAAAGCAACAGATGCTGCAAAATAACAGTGTCGGGGCAGAGATAACACCAAGTAGCAACAGTCGGCCAGTCATAGATTGATAAAGGTCGGAGACCCCCGTTACACTGCGTGCGCCCCCTCCCCGGCAGAGACAGCAAGAAATTAAACAGATCCCGGATGATCAGACGGTTCTAGAAAAGTCAAACAAAAGAAAACGGTCACAATTTACTCATTCGTTTCTCGTGCTGGATAACCGATAGTTGCTTGCTGTCAGTGAACGAGAACACGGTTTAAATCCAGAGGCAGTAACACCGTACATAGCTAGTTCTGCGCTCGGCTGAGAAGTGGCTACAATGTGTCAGTCTGGACAAGGCTCTCGTATCTCTGCTAGTTTGCTACAATGTGTCAGTCTGGACAAGGCTCTCGTATCTCTGCTAGTTTGCTACAATGTGTCAGTCAGGACAAGGCTCTCATATCTCTGCTAGTTTGCTACAATGTGTCAGTCAGGACAAGGCTCTCGTATCTCTGCTAGTTTGCTACAATGTGTCAGTCTGGACAAGGCTCTCGTATCTCTGCTAGTTTGCTACAATGTGTCAGTCAGGACAAGGCTCTCGTATCTCTGCTAGTTTGCTACAATGTGTCAGTCTGGACAAGGCTCTCGTATCTCTGCTAGTTTGCTACAATGTGTCAGTCTGGACAAGGCTCTCGTATCCCTGCTAGTTTGCTACAATGTGTCAGTCTGGACAAGGCTCTCGCTAGTTTGCTACAATGTGTCAGTCTGGACAAGGCTCTCGTATCTCTGCTAGTTTGCTACAATGTGTCAGTCTGGACAAGGCTCTCGTATCTCTGCTAGTTTGCTACAATGTGTCAGTCTGGACAAGGCTCTCGTATCTCTGCTAGTTTGCTACAATGTGTCAGTCTTGACAAGGCTCTCGTATCCCTGCTAGTTTGCTACAATGTGTCAGTCAGGACAAGGCTCTTGTATCTCTGCTAGTTTGCTACAATGTGTCAGTCTGGACAAGGCTCTCGTATCTCTGCTAGTTTGCTACAACGTGTCAGTCAGGACAAGGCTCTCGTATCTCTGCTAGTTTGCTACAATGTGTCAGTCAGGACAAGGCTCTCGTATCACTGCTAGTTTGCTACAATGTGTCAGTCTGGACAAGGCTCTCGTATCTCTGCTAGTTTGCTACAATGTGTCAGTCTGGACAAGGCTCTCGTATCACTGCTAGTTTGCTACAATGTGTCAGTCTGGACAAGGCTCTCATATCTCTGCTAGTTTGCTACAATGTGTCAGTCTGGAGTGCAGGGCATGGTATCTATTTCTTAGGTTCTGTTCACATCACGTTTTGGACTACAATGAACATGTACGACAGGAGCTCCGATTACTACACGGATAATATTACAGTCTCCGGGTAAGCCGGCATGAAGCGGCCGGACGCCACACGGAGACGTTTATCCTGCATGTCGGGATGCAGAGCCCTGAGTACAGGTTTACTGCCTCAATGTAAGCAAGTGTGTTCTCATTCACTGACAGTAAGCAACGATCAGGTGAAGAAGTATATGAGAAAGTAAACATTTATAGCATTCCCCAGCGGTGGGACCTGCACCTCTCTCCAGAATGGGGGTCCGTGACCGCTGTCCCACCAGGAGAAGGAGCACGGGGAGGTGAAATAAATCCATGAATGAAAAGTTCTGCTACTTTCTAATAGACTTTGCATCATTTCAACGCTCCACCACTTCAATATATCTGCTTGCGGTCTGTGAATGTGAACATTGTATCTCTTACCGAGAGACTGTAACCCTGCGCATGTTCTATTACGTCTCAGAGCTGAGGGTTTGTTACAATTGTATCCAGTCCAGACCATCCCATCAGTAGCACAAATCTGGCTCCTGTAGTTTGTTACAACGTAACGAGGATGGTCTAGACTGGATACAACTGTAACAAACGCTCAGCTGAGGATTTATTCATGACGCCCGTAGAAGGTGCCCGCTGTGTGATCAATTATACTCCTGGCTCTGTGGGTACAAAACCCCCGTCACATGGAGTGGGCACAACTCCGACACACAGTGACGAAGCTGGGGCTGAACTAGGAGCAGCAGACACCGGGCCGCCGCTTATAGGAAGAAACCCAAACCCCGCGACGACCTATCACAGACAAGACGTCCACTGGGGGTACAAACCAGAAACATTGCATTGTAACCCCCCCCCCCCCCCAATCATACATAATGTAACAAGACACTGCTCTCCTGAAATACTCTGTGCTGCTGGCTACACTGCACCTTCCACTAGGTTACTGTATATGACGTCCCACAAAGTCAGCACACTTCTAAAATACTCTGTGCTGCTGGCTACACTGCACCTTCCACTATGTTACTGTATATGACATATATAAGGTTACCCCTCCCTGACCTCTGGAGTGACACATGGTGGGATATCAGGAACGGGTCAGCAGAGCCTTCACCTCAAGGAATGCTGGGAGTGCAGCTCAGGAAGTAGCTAACTTCTCCTCCTGCTCCAGTTACATTAGAAACTGCAGTATTACAACAGGAGGACAAGGGATAAGCACAGGTAGCAGTTTTATTGTCCATCCAGAGCCACATTCCATGAATAGGTCCCACACAAATCTACTAATCCATCACAACACGGAGGAGAACGTCTCATATTTTGTCTTATCTGCTCCTGGGAAAGCCGGGTGACCACTTATGTGGAGTAACTTTCCCAGAGCCCTGAATGGCAACGTTTATCTGTGTAACACTTCATTAGACTTCTTTATATTCGGGGAGGTCTCCCAACTGTTGTGAAGCTACAACTACTGTCCTGCCGGCATGCTGAGAGTTGTAGTTGTATTTTAGAGGACTAAGCATGTCCAGGAATAGCAGTGGTGGTCACTGACCCGTCTTACACACTCACCATCATCACATTGGTTCCAAAAATACAGCAGTGACGCACAAGCAGCTCCAAGACGCCCGACCACGGGAGGCGGCACCAGAGAAGCGGGGCACCACGGGAAGGGGGGACCGGAGACAAGTAAGCGGGGCACCAGAGACAAGTAAGCGGGGCACCAGAGACAAGTAAGCGGGGCACCAGAGACAAGTAAGCGGGGCACCAGAGACAAGTAAGCGGGGCACCAGGGGAAGGGGGACCGGAGACAAGCGGGGCACCAGAGACAAGTAAGCGAGGCACCAGGGGAAGGGGTACTGGAGACAAGCGGGGCACCAGAGACAAGTCAGCAGGGCACCGGGGGAAGGGGGCACCAGAGACAAGTAAGCGGGGCACCAGAGACAAGTAAGGCGGGGCACCAGAGACAAGTAAGCGGGGCACCAGAGACAAGTAAGCGGGGCACCGGGGGAAGGGGGACCGGAGACAAGTAAGCGGGGCACCAGGGGAAGGGGGGACTGGAGACAAGTAAGCGGGGCACCAGGGGAAGGGGGGGACTGGAGACAAGTAAGCGGGGCATCGGGGGACCGGAGACAAGTAAGCGGGGCACCGGGGGAAGGGGGACCGGAGACAAGTTAGCGAGGCACCAGGGGAAGGGGGACTTGAGACAAGTAAGCGGGGCACCAGAGACAAGTAAGCGGGGCACCGGGGGACCGGAGACAAGCGGGGCACCAGAGACAAGTAAGCGGGGCACCAGAGACAAGTAAGCGGGGCACCAGAGACAAGCGGGGCACCAGAGACAAGTAAGCGGGGCACCAGAGACAAGTAAGCGGGGCACCAGAGACAAGTAAGCGGGGCACCAGAGACAAGTAAGTGGGGCACCAGAGACAAGTAAGTGGGGCACCGGAGACAAGCGGGGCACCAGAGACAAGTAAGCGGGGCATCGGGGGACCGGAGACAAGTAAGCGGGGCACCGGGGGAAGGGGGACCGGAGACAAGTTAGCGAGGCACCAGGGGAAGGGGGACCGGAGACAAGTAAGCGGGGCACCAGAGACAAGTAAGCGGGGCACCGGGGACCGGAGACAAGCGGGGCACCAGAGACAAGTAAGCGGGGCACCAGAGACAAGTAAGCGGGGCACCGGAGACAAGCGGGGCACCAGAGACAAGTAAGCGGGGCACCAGAGACAAGTAAGCGGGGCACCAGAGACAAGTAAGCGGGGCACCAGAGACAAGTAAGCGGGGCACCAGAGACAAGTAAGCGGGGCACCAGAGACAAGTAAGCGGGCACCGGAGACAAGTAAGCGGGGCACCGGAGACAAGTAAGCGGGGCACCAGAGACAAGTAAGCGGGGCACCAGAGACAAGTAAGCGGGGCACCAGAGACAAGTAAGCGGGGCACCAGAGACAAGTAAGCGGGGCACCAGAGACAAGTAAGCGGGGCACCGGAGACAAGTAAGCGGGGCACCGGAGACAAGCGGGGCACCGGAGACAAGTAAGCGGGGCACCAGAGACAAGTAAGCGGGGCACCAGAGACAAGTGGGGCACCGGAGAAAAGCGGGGCACCAGAGACAAGTAAGCGGGGCACCAGAGACAAGTGGGGCACCGGGGGAAGGGGGACCGGAGACAAGCGGGGCACCAGAGACAAGTAAGCGGGGCACCAGGGGAAGGGGGACTGGAGACAAGCGGGGCACCAGAGACAAGTAAGCGGGGCACCAAAGACAAGTAAGCGGGGCACCAGGGGAAGGGGGACTTGAGACAAGTAAGCGGGGCACTAGAGACAAGTAAGCGGGGCACCGGGGGACCGGAGACAAGCGGGGCACCAGAGACAAGTAAGCGGGGCACCAGAGACAAGTAAGCGGGGCACCAGAGACAAGTAAGCGGGGCACCAGAGACAAGTAAGCGGGGCACCAGAGACAAGTAAGCGGGGCACCAGAGACAAGTAAGCGGGGCACCAGAGACAAGTAAGCGGGGCACCAGAGACAAGTAAGCGGGGCACCAGAGACAAGTAAGCGGGGCACCAGAGACAAGTAAGCGGGGCACCAGAGACAAGTAAGCGGGGCACCAGAGACAAGTAAGCGGGGCACCAGAGACAAGTAAGCGGGGCACCAGAGACAAGTAAGTGGGGCACCAGAGACAAGTAAGTGGGGCACCGGGGGACCGGAGACAAGCGGGGCACCAGAGACAAGTAAGCGGGGCACCAGGGGAACTGGAGACAAGTAAGCGGGCACCAGGGGAAGGGGGGACTGGAGACAAGTAAGCGGGCACCAGGGGAAGGGGGATTGGAGACAAGTCACAGGACGACACAAAGGAGGGAATTCTCTGCTGCAATGAAAGAACAAACACAAAGCGGACAACAAAGAGCAGCGGGGCCGGCATTCCTGCGCTCCATTCACTGCCGAGGCTGCAATCAATGGACACTTGTCAGCCTGTGCAGCTCCGGTCACTGCATTTCTGTACCCTGGAAGCCCTCAAATCTGGAAGATGGGGGGGGGGGGGGGTCCAGTCTCATGTAAAGGAAGATCAAGCTCGATATAATCAACTTTCTAACGGACCTTGTGTTTCGATTCCTCACCATTTCAAAGTCTGTGCTTGCTGTGCATGAACAGAAACACTTGTTTTCATCCAGGAGGCTGGAAACTCTACAGACCTGATATTTTTCACTGCTGAGTGTTTGCTACAATGTATCCAGTCTAGATAATTTTCTGAACTAAACAGTACATGATCTTTATGGATACATTGTAACAATCTCAGGACAGGGGAGAGATTTGTCTGGAGTGGATACATTGTAACAAACACTCAGCTGAAGCAGCAGGGATAATAGATCATTGTACAGCATCTAGACACAGACAGGCCGGGGCGACCCCCCTCAATACACGACGTTTAGACACTTCTCTGCAGCACCCCCACTTCTGTAGTGATCGCTGCCAGATCACTGATCACCCTGAACTTCTCCCATGACTCCGGGCGATGCCACATCACACGGAGCAGAGCAGGAGGCGGCACGCTGGCCCGATAACGAGCAGCGGCGCCACGTAACAGATCAGC
This sequence comes from Rhinoderma darwinii, assembly GCF_050947455.1. Lineage (NCBI taxonomy): Eukaryota > Metazoa > Chordata > Amphibia > Anura > Rhinodermatidae > Rhinoderma > Rhinoderma darwinii. Next base: position 203,933 of record NW_027464109.1, read on the forward strand.
ATATGACAGGTTAATACTCCATATAAAACCTTTATCCTACGTTCACACTTGGAATTTATTGCAGATTTTTACTTCCTCATTGACCACCGTGGAATCCTGACTGCAGCTCTGGATGTGACTAGAGTGATATAAGTGACCAGTAATGGATTTATAATGCCACTCCGCATTACATGTGAAGGGTTAATACGGGAGGATGCAGCAGAGCTGGCCCCGCATTGTGGAGCAGCACATTCCTGAGATCTTGTGTCACCGCCTGGGAGCCCCTGCAGTCCCATGTCAGTTACCATTATTTATAGCCGATTCTGTATAATCAGGAGGGGGAGGGGCACAGACCTCAAAGTAGAACATCCGTCCACAGCGCCAGATACAGCAGAGCCGGAACGGTCATTTAACCCTCAAAAACCTGCAGTCCTATGTAACACCACAGATCACATGAGCTGCTCCTATCAGACAGCCTGTCCTTACTGGTCCCCCGGGAGTGCCCCCATCACGGAGGGGGAGGGGCTTGTATTATGACAGATGGGCCGGGCCGATATTTTTATGGCGCTGCAGTTCCACTCCCCTCCCCCCTCTGTGTCAGTCTTTACTGCTGCTCTGGCATTGTATGTCCCGTGTCAACAAGTCTAGGACGGGCAGTGGATGCCTCCTTGATCTGCGGTGATCCCGGGTGACGCCGCTTCTCTCACATCTGTGTGCCGGCATTGCAGGGAGACAAGTCTGAACAGGGCGACACCCCATACATATAATTAGCGGCAGTAACAATGACTGCACTGAGGCCGAGAACAATCCCAGGCCTCATACTGGAGCCGCTGCACCCTGGCACCGAGGGCCCGGGCCCCACACAGGAATATCCAGGTGCATCATGGTTATTCAGCTTATACCTTGAATACAGTAGGGGGCGCTATGCAGTGCACAGCATCACGTGGGGGGGGGGGGTGCAGACTTTTGATCCTCCACTCACAGCCTCCCTCTCAGGTCGTGCCCTCTGATTGGCTGAGCTCTGTGACCACCAGAGGTTGCTCTACACTGCCTCCTCCTGGTATAAGTGGTATCCACCCCCCCAGGGGCACTAGAAAGCTGCAGAACGTCTGTCAATCATATGGTGGGGGAAGGGAGTCACCTGAATATCCAGGGATGAACAATGGCTGATAACAGGGAACAGTAGATTGCTTTCAGACTGGTAACCTGATGTGCTGGTGCCGGGGGCTTCTCGGGTGTCAGGCCGCGGCCCGGAACCTTCTTTGTCTCTTTCCGCTACCACTATTAATGTTACATGACGCCGTCACCCGACACTATTCACCGGTACATAACGCAGCAGCAGAGCGGGGGGTCCGCACCTCACCCCGGGGGACACTCACAGGACAGAGCCCCCAACAACCCCGTGTAATCTCCAATACCATAGATCGGACACCCAGGAGGACCCGAGCTCACCACCACCACCCCTGTGTCAGTCATCACTGGTCCTGGCATTCTATTCCGTGCCGTTGTGGCGCACACAGAGGTCACACAGAGGTCACACCTGCCATACAAGTCTTTCCCATTCACAATGAAGAGTTCTGACACTTTACAATTCGATACCACAATAGTCTCAAGATCAATGCTTGCTGTCTGCACTCCACGTTCTAGTCCCGCTCACACAGCGGATGGTTTGTTAAAGTGTATCAGTGTAGAATCCCGCGAGCTGAACACGGAACAGCACGTCTCTCCTGACCTTGAACTATGGCAGCCACAACCATGAAAGGGCCCATTCACTGACAGCAAGCACAGGTTTATAAAACGGTGATGAAATGAAACGCTAGATCAGAATGCTGCAGAACTTTCCGTTATATAATATTACGCTCCAGTGGACCGGCCCTTTAAGGAGTAACAGGAGCTTTTATATAAAGTAACGAGAATATTACGGGTTACAGAAGTCACAACCCACGCCCGTCACATCGCCCGTCAGTCTGATGACAGGAGGGGCGGCACCCGTCAGCACACGGGCAGCTCACCTGTGGCCCGCAGCATAGGCCGGAGACCGGCACGGTCCTACAGGGGGAATTCCAGGAGAACAAAGTGGGGGAACGACTTACACAATGGCTCAGCCCCCAGGAAGAAGACCCCTGCTCCGCTCTTCATGGGCGCAACACACCGCAGCGACGCAAATAAAAAAATAAGATGGGAGTCCTCTAGTCACTCCACACGCTGCAACCCTCACTGGGCCTTTATCAAGCTGGAAGCGTGTGGCGTGAAGAGAGGACTCGCATCTTTCCATTTCTTGTAGACTCAAGGACCAGGACTTTTGACCGTGTTTGCCCCCTCATGTACTTATGGGGAGACCTCTTTGGGAGTGCTACTGATCTCTACTCACAACCAAAGCAGCAGTCACGCACCAGGAGTGTTATATAATAAAGTAATAGTACCAGGCATTACAGTCCATTCACACATAATGCCAATAGAAGGTTCGCCTACAGTCCCAGCACTGCTACATCAGAGGACCAGAGCGGTCAGGAGCTAAAGTAGCAAACCCACATGTGTAGAAAGCAGCAGCGCTGTGCATGGACAGATGAACCGCAGCCGTTACCTGGACGAGGAGGGACCGGAGTCGCCGAGGGAGTTAATGGCCGAACAACGCTAAGCGGTCTAAAATGTCCACAATTTGGACTAGGGGGACGTCGTGATGTTACCCTCCCCCCCTCCAAAATGCCCAAAAGTAAGGGTTAAAAATTGAGGGAGGGGGGGGTTGATGTGAGGAAACGTTTGGAGACTAGAGCTCTGCTACGTCAGACGCTCGGGCCGCAGCTCTGCTACGCCAGACGCTCGGGCCGCAGCTCTGCTACATTAGGACACGTCTATGATCATGGACTCCACCTAAGCTGCATGGTCTATTGGAGTCCGATGGTGTCTGAAATCCACCTGAAGTGTCTGGGGCTTAGGCTGCTGCTCTGCCCCTTTTCGCCATGCTTTACACTACAGCTCTGCTTGTTACAATGATCTGAGGGGAAGGGGCCTTAAGAAAAGCCAGATGATTACTTTATTAAGACATGACTGCAGAGGATGGCAGCCTGGTCCCTGCGCCCAGCAGACGAGGCCGGCCACGTGTGCAGCGTCACAGCAGAAGTTATTTATATGCCATGAACACATTCCCCATTATGCCTGGAAGGTCTTCAGCGCAGCGTGCACAGGCCCGGCGTTAATCAGGACACACCAGTCACGTTACTACACTTGTGTGAGGGTAATGCGGGCAGCGCCACCCTGGTATCCACACAACACCCTGCACAAGGGAGAGGGGCTGAGGGCACCGCGTGCAGCGAGTAATGGAGTCTGTCATGTACGAGGACGCTGGCACATTCTGCTCTGCAAGATGAGACAAGTGGATTGTGCTCCGCCTGGGGCATCGCACGGTTTACCCCTCAGCCTACCCGGTGACTCTCTTATTCCAACAAGTCCGTAACACTGTAAAGCTACAAGAGCCTCAACGAAGTGCGCACAAGAGCTGACAATCAATACTGAGCTAACGACAGAGTGCAAGAACATCAACCTCATCTGCATCACTGCCCTACAGTATAATGTATCTCCACCTGTAATCACATCTACAGATCAACTACATAATACGTGGAGGCACAGTGTACATATATTACTTATCCTGTATTATACTCCAGAGCTGCACTCACTATTCTGCTGGTGGAGTCACTGTGTACATACATTACATTACTTATCCTGTACTGATCCTGAGTTACATCCTGTATTATACTCCAGAGCTGCACTCACTATTCTGCTGGTGGAGTCACTGTGTACATACATTACTTATCCTGTACTGATCCTGAGTTACATCCTGTATTATACTCCAGAGCTGCACTCACTATTCTGCTGGTGGAGTCACTGTGTACATATATTACTTATCCTGTATTGATCCTGAGTTACATCCTGTATTATACTCCAGAGCTGTACTCACTATTCTGCTGGTGGAGTCACTGTGTACATACATTACATTACTTATCCTGTACTGATCCGGAGTTATATCCTGTATTATACTGCAGAGCTGCACTCACTATTCTGCTGGTGGAGTCACTGTGTACATACATTACATTACTTATCCTGTACTGATCCTGAGTTACATCCTGTATTATACTCCAGAGCTGCACTCACTATTCTGCTGGTGGAGTCACTGTGTCCATACATTACTTATCCTGTACTGATCCTGAGTTACATCCTGTATTATACTCCAGAGCTGCACTCACTATTCTGCTGGTGGAGTCTCTGTGTACATACATTACATTACTTATCCTGTACTGATCCTGAGTTATATCCTGTATTATACTCCAGAGCTGCACTCACTATTCTGCTGGTGGAGTCACTATGTACATACATTACATTACTTATCCTGTACTGATCCTGAGTTATATCCTGTATTACACTCCAGAGCTGCACTCACTATTCTGCTGGTGGTGTCACTGTGTACATACATTACTTATCCTGTACTGATCCTGAGTTACATCCTGTATTATACTCCAGAGCTGCACTCACTATTCTGCTGGTGGAGTCACTGTGTACATACATTACATTACTTATCCTGTACTGATCCGGAGTTATATCCTGTATTATACTCCAGAGCTGCACTCACTATTCTGCTGGTGGTCACTGTGTACATACATTACATTACTTATCCTGTACTGATCCTGAGTTACATCCTGTATTATACTCCAGAGCTGCACTCACTATTCTGCTGGTGGAGTCTCTGTGTACATACATGACATTACTTATCCTGTACTGATCCTGAATTATACTCCAGAGCTGCACTCACTATTCTGCTGGTGAGTCACTGTGTACATACATTACTTATCCTGTACTGATCCTGAGTTATGTCCTGTATTATACCCCAGAGCTGTACTCACTATTCTGCTGGAGGAGTCACTATGTACATACATTACATTACTTATCCTGTACTGATCCTGAGTTACATCCTGTATTATACTCCAGAGCTGCACTCACTATTCTGCTGGTGGAGTCACTGTGTACATACATTACATTACTTATCCTGTACTGATCCTGAGTTACATCCTGTATTATTCTCCAGAGCTGCACTCACTATTCTGCTGGTGGAGTCACTGTGTACATACATTACTTATCCTGCACTGATCCTGAGTTACATCCTGTATTATACTCCAGAGCTGCACTCACTATTCTGCTGGTGGGGTCACTGTGTACATACATTACATTACTTATCCTGTACTGATCCTGAGTTACATCCTGTATTATACTCCAGAGCTGCACTCACTATTCTGCTGGTGGAGTCACTGTGTACATACATTACTTATCCTGTACTGATCCTGAGTTACATCCTGTATTATACTCCAGAGCTGCACTCACTATTCTGCTGGTGGAGTCACTGTATACATTCATTACATTACTTATCCTGTACTGATCCTGAGTTACATCCTGTATTATACTCCAGAGCTGCACTCACTATTCTGCTGGTGGGGTCACTGTGTACATACATTACATTACTTATCCTGTACTGATCCTGAGTTACATCCTGTATTATACTCCAGAGCTGCACTCACTATTCTGCTGGTGGAGTCACTGTGTACATACATTACATTACTTATCCTGTACTGATCCTGAGTTACATCCTGTATTATACTCCAGAGCTGCACTCACTATTCTGCTGGTGGAGTCACTGTGTACATTCATTACATTACTTATCCTATACTGATCCTGAGTTACATCCTGTTATTATACTCCAGAGCTGCACTCACTATTCTGCTGGTGGAGTCACTGTGTACATACATTACATTACTTATCCTGTACTGATCCTGAGTTATGTCCTGTATTATACTCCAGAGCTGCACTCACATGTGCTGTTTATCTGTTCCAAAACTGTATGAGAGGCAGCCACGAAACCACGAGGCAGAATTGGGACCTTCCTGGAGCTTCATCCTGGTCTTATAACATATGACATGCAAAAGACTAGTCCAGCATCCATGGTAAGTACTACTCCGATGCCCAGCAGCTGGCACCCCACTCCTGGGTGGCATGGGCAGCATTGAAGCCACTGGTTACAATCTATCTAGGAAACATTGGCACTGAGTGTGGACGCTCCCCTGTTGACCTTGGGTTTGTCAGGCTACAGGTTATCACAAAATATCCTGGGCGGCCTCGGCAGCTGAGCGGTTAGTATTGAGCCTTTCAGCAGCGTACGGGGGGGGGGGGGGGGTGTTGCAAACTGCACCAAGGATATATATAAATGTATAGTAAAAACCTAAAAGATATAAAAAGACAGAGTGGGGTGGTATTTCCGGGGACCGGCTGCGGCTCCATGTTACGGGACACCGGACCAGGACTAGTAGTAGATATTTGGCTTTGTACTAAGTCTGATGGAGACGCAGCAACGATCAGATCCCATCCTGACGCCCAAGACACGAAATACTGATGAGTCAATAAGAAATATTCATCTCGGACATAAAAAACAAATAAAGCAGCAGAAGCCGTCACCTCCCGTCAGAACAGCCTGAAATCTGCGCTGACGGAGCTTCCACTTGTATGAATTGAAAGGCGCATTATAAATGTCACTTATCCCTGGGTCATTAATGATCCTGGAGTCGGGTCAACCACTTCAGCGGCGAGGCCTGACCCCCGGAGATCACTGCCATGAAGGAGACAACGACCGATCCTGCAGCGGTCACCGCAAGTAGATCCCACCGCACGTTACTGACCGCAGGCCCCTCCTGAGGAGACACGTCCGCCCTCTACTAGTGCTCATCACTATACATGATCTCCAGAAGGGGCGCTAAGACCCCGACACCTAGTGTCTGTGGAACCCCCACTATTACCTCCACACACATGGACAGGGGGTGCTCAGAGGAGGAGGGAAACACGACATGAGACCTCATCCGGACACGGCACAAGGTGGTCACAGACATGTCATCTACATCCCCCGGTGAGGGCATCAAGAGGCAGCAGATCTCCCCTCACCGGACACGGCACAAAGTGGTCACAGACAGGTCATCTACATCCCCCGGCAGCAGATCTCCCCTCACCGGACACGGCGCAAGGTGGTCACAGACATGTCATCTACATCCCCCGGTGAGGGCATCAAGAGGCAGCAGATCTCCCCTCACCGGACACGGCACAAAGTGGTCACAGACAGGTCATCTACATCCCCCGGCAGCAGATCATCTCCCCTCACCGGACATCAGACTATGGGAATCCGTAGAAGACATCGCACAGGCCGAAACAACCGGAACTACAACATCACAACGAAGTCCTCAGCTGTCACCAGCCCCACCGCTCACACCAGGAGTCCCCACATGTCCCAGTCACAGCACTGTAGATGTGGTACCCAAGAACTACACCCGGAGGTCCATGTATTACTGTAGATGTGGTACCCCAGATCTAAGCCCCATTTCCTCGTAATACTGTAGATATACGACAAAGCCCCCCCATAACAGTACACTGTCCCCCCATTACTACCCCCTCCTTATATTACTATAGACGTGTCCCCCCATTACTACCCCCTCCTTATATTACTATAGAGGTGTCCCCCCATTACTACCCCCTCCTTATATTACTATAGACGTGTCCCCCCCATTACTACCCTCTCCTTATATTACTATAGACGTGTCCCCCCCCATTACTACCCTCTCCTTATATTACTATAGACGTGTCCCCCCATTACTACCCTCTCCTTATATTACTATAGACGTGTCCCCCCCCATTACTACCCCCTCCTTATATTACTATAGACGTGTCCCCCCATTACTACCCTCTCCTTATATTACTATAGACGTGTCCCCCCCCATTACTACCCCCTCCTTAAATTACTATAGAGGTGTCTCCCCCATTACTAGCCCCTCCTTATATTACTATAGAGGTGTCCCCCCCATTACTAGCCCCTCCTTATATTACTATAGAGGTGTCCCCCCCCATTACTACCCCCTCCTTATATTACTATAGACGTGTCCCCCCCATTACTACCCCCTCCTTATATTACTATAGAGGTGTCCCCCCATTACTACCCCCTCCTTATATTACTATAGAGGTCCCCCCCCCCATTACTACCCCCTCCTTATATTACTATAGAGGTGTCCCCCCATTACTACCCCCTCCTTATATTACTATAGAGGTGTCCCCCATTACTACCCCTCCTTATATTACTATAGAGGTGTCCCCCCATTACTACCCCTCCTTATATTACTATAGACGTGTCCCCCCCCATTACTACCCCCTCCTTATATTACTATAGACGTCCCCCCATTACTACCCCCTCCTTATATTACTATAGACGTGTCCCCCCCATTACTACCCCCTCGTTATATTACTATAGACGTGTCCCCCCCATTACTACCCCCTCGTTATATTACTATAGACGTGTCCCCCCCATTACTACCCCCTCGTTATATTACTATAGAGGTGTCCCCCCCCATTACTACCCCCTCCTTATATTACTATAGAGGTGTCCCCCCATTACTACCCCCTCCTTATATTACTATAGACGTGTCCCCCCCATTACTACCCCCTCCTTATATTACTATAGAGGTGTCCCCCATTACTACCCCCTCCTTATATTACTATAGACGTGTCCCCCCCCATTACTACCCCATCCTTATATTACTATAGACGTGTCCCCCCCCATTACTACCCCCTCCTTATATTACTATAGACGTCCCCCATTACTACCCCCTCCTTATATTACTATAGACGTGTCCCCCCATTACTACCCCCTCCTTATATTACTATAGACGTGTCCCCCCCATTACTACCCCCTCCTTATATTACTATAGAGCTGTCCCCCCATTACTACCCCCTCCTTATATTACTATAGACGTGTCCCCCCATTACTACCCCCTCCTTATATTACTATAGAGGTGTCCCCCCATTACTAGCCCCTCCTTATATTACTATAGACGTGTCCCCCCATTACTACCCCCTCCTTATATTACTATAGACGTGTCCCCCCCATTACTACCCCCTCCTTATATTACTATAGACGTGTCCCCCCCATTACTACCCCCTCCTTATATTACTATAGAGGTGTCCCCCCCATTACTAGCCCCTCCTTATATTACTATAGAGGTGTCCCCCCCATTACTACCCCCTCCTTATATTACTATAGAGGTGTCCCCCCCATTACTACCCCCTCCTTATATTACTATAGAGGTGTCCCCCATTACTACCCCCTCCTTATATTACTATAGAGGTGTCCCCCCATTACTACCCCTCCTTATATTACTATAGAGGTGTCCCCCCCATTACTACCCCCTCCTTATATTACTATAGAGGTGTCCCCCCATTACTACCCCTCCTTATATTACTATAGAGGTGTCCCCCCATTACTACCCCCTCCTTATATTACTATAGACGTGTCCCCCCCCATTACTACCCCCTCCTTATATTACTATAGACGTGGTCCCCCCCCATTACTACCCCCTCCTTATATTACTATAGAGGCCCCCCCCATTACTACCCCCTCCTTATATTACTATAGAGGCCACCCCCATTACTACCCCTCCTTATATTACTATAGAGGTGTCCCCCCATTACTACCCCCTCCTTATATTACTATAGAGGTGTCCCCCCCCATTACTACCCCCTCCTTATATTACTATAGAGGTGTCCCCCCCATTACTACCCCCTCCTTATATTACTATAGAGGTGTCCCCCCCCAGTACTACCCCCTCCTTATATTACTATAGAGGTGTCCCCCCATTACTACCCCCTCCTTATATTACTATAGACGTCCCCCATTACTACCCCCTCCTTATATTACTATAGAGGTGTCCCCCCCATTACTACCCCCTCCTTATATTACTATAGAGGTGTCCCCCATTACTACCCCCTCCTTATATTACTATAGAGGTGTCCCCCCATTACTACCCCCTCCTTATATTACTATAGAGGTGTCCCCCCATTACTACCCCCTCCTTATATTACTATAGAGGTGTCCCCCCATTACTACCCCCTCCTTTATTACTATAGACGTGTCCCCCATTACTAGCCCCTCCTTATATTACTATAGAGGTGTCCCCCCCATTACTAGCCCCTCCTTATATACTATAGAGGTGTCCCCCCATTACTACCCCCTCCTTATATTACTATAGAGGTGTCCCCCCCCATTACTACCCCCTCCTTATATTACTATAGAGGTGTCCCCCCCCATTACTACCCCCTCCTTATATTACTATAGAGGTGTCCCCCCATTACTACCCCCTCCTTATATTACTATAGAGGTGTCCCCCATTACTACCCCCTCCTTATATTACTATAGAGGTGTCCCCCCCATTACTACCCCCTCATATTACTATAGAGGTGTCCCCCCCCATTACTACCCCCTCCTTATATTACTATAGAGGTGTCCCCCCATTACTACCTCCTCCTTATATTACTATAGAGGTGCCCCCATTACTACCCCCTCCTTATATTACTATAGAGGTGCCCCCCATTACTACCCCCTCCTTATATTACTATAGAGGTGTCCCCCCATTACTACCCTCTCCTTATATTACTATAGACGTGTCCCCCCATTACTACCCCCTCCTTATATTACTATAGACGTGTCCCCCATTACTACCTCCTCCTTATATTACTATAGACGTGTCTCCCCCCATTACTACCCCCTCCTTATATTACTATAGAGGTGTCTCCCCCCATTACTACCCCCTCCTTATATTACTATAGAGGTGTCCCCCCATTACTACCCCCTCCTTATATTACTATAGAGGTGTCCCCCCCCATTACTACCCCCTCCTTATATTACTATAGAGGTGTCCCCCCCATTATTACCCCCTCCTTATATTACTATAGAGGTGTCCCCCATTACTACCCCCTCCTTATATTACTATAGAGGTGTCCCCCATTACTACCCCCTCCTTATATTACTATAGAGGTGTCTCCCCCCATTACTACCCCCTCCTTATATTACTATAGACGTGTCCCCCCATTACTACCCCCTCCTTATATTACTATAGAGGTGTCCCCCCCATTACTACCCCCTCGTTATATTACTATAGAGGTGTCCCCCCATTACTACCTCCTCCTTATATTACTATAGAGGTGCCCCCCATTACTACCCCCTCCTTATATTACTATAGAGGTGCCCCCCATTACTACCCCCTCCTTATATTACTATAGAGGTGTCCCCCCATTACTACCCTCTCCTTATATTACTATAGACGTGTCCCCCCCATTACTACCCCCTCCTTATATTACTATAGAGTGTCCCCCCCATTATTACCCCCTCCTTATATTACTATAGAGGTGTCCCCCATTACTACCTCCTCTTATATTACTATAGAGGTGTCCCCCCCATTACTACCCCCTCCTTATATTACTATAGAGGTGTCTC